>NW_011494715.1:9337557-9343669 GCF_000754665.1 Bison bison bison | reverse complement strand
GGTGGGGGGGCAGTGTCACAGAGGAAGAAGCATCTATGGTTTATGGACCTCATTAATGAGACAAAGGCTTCAAGTGTTTTAATTGGAAAAAGGCTAATATCAAGTTTTCAAATGAAACCCTAAAAGAATCAAGAGTTAAATCTCAATTTGATGCTATGAATATTCTAGTTTAAAATTAAAGAAAATATTCTCATATACCTTCACCAATCTGAAACAAAGAAACATCATTTATAGTTTATGATAAGCAACTCTTGCTGTTTTCTTGGTTGGTGTTTTAAGTGCAATTTGTTTTTAAATAAAAAAAAAATAAGAACTAATCCAAATGGTTTTTTTCCATCAACATTTGAATTGTTTGTTATGCATTTATTCCACACACATATTCTTTAAAATTCCCACCTCTCTACCCACTTCCCTTCTCCAGCCTTGGCAAGATCCTATTCACCTGGGAGAAAAGACTTCTAATGTTTGTGACAAATGAGCCTCCTTCGCTGAACAATCACTGTCATTTGAACTAATTTTCCTTGTGATACAGCAATCTGAATACAGCTCTTTTGAACAACCAAGAGAGAATACATTAGCTATCTCCACATCACAGTCCTTCACAATGCATGACTGCTTTGCAGCACTTCTTTCTATAAATTACATGGTCATTATTTAGATATAGGATATGTGTTTACATAGAAGATGTCTTTGACTCCACCCTCAGACTGCATATGCCATGAAGATAAAGTTGGTATTTTCTCACTTCCCAATGTTCCCAATTAGCTGTGAGCAAATATTGATTTAATGAACGGTAGTTGAAAGGGTATTGGGATTTAAGATATACTTGGTGGGAAAAAAACAATGCACTTGGCTTCTAAATCATAATGACAGACAACTAATCTCTCTTGTGATTAATATTCTTCATGTATTGATATAAATGGAAGTCCTATGTATATATCTACCTCATACTGTTTTGAGAATCAAATAAGTTATTAGCTATTAAACACTTAGAAAAGTTCCTGGCATATTGAGGTGAGACATCAGTAACTGTTAAACACTGATGTTACTATTTTTAAACTATTATTATTAGTTTCTTCCAAGCATCCAGCCCCTAGTCCAGCAACAGTTCCTCTTCCTGGCCACCCTTCAGTCCTTGAGCTTTCGGTGGGACTGCCACCTTACTCTTTCAGCAGCTTCAACCAAGTAGGCAGGGGACCTGAACGCACCAAATGGCATGTCTGTACTCAAGGGCACACAGGGTCACCATGAGCCAAGTTTCCCGGTTTCAATAAGGCCAGCAGTGGTCACGTGCTGATGTGAGACACGGACCATAAAGAAGGCAGAGCATCAAAGAATTGACACTTTTGAACCGTGGTGTTGGAGAAGACTCTTGAGAGTCCCTTGGACAGCAAGGAGATCCAACCAGTACACCCTAAGGCAAATCAATCGTGAGTATTTGTTGGAAGGACTGATGCTGAAGCTCCAATGCTTTGGCCATCTGATGTAAACAGCCGACTCATTGAAAAAGACCTTGATGCTGGGAAAGACTGAGGGCAGGAGAATAAGGGGACAAAGAGGATGAGGTGGTTGGATGGCATCACCGACTCAAAGGACATGAGATAGTGAAGGACAGGGAAGCCTGGCATGCTGCAGTCCATGGGGTTGCAAAGTGTCAGACATGACTTAGTGACTGAACAACAACCAGAGTGAGTGAAGATGAACATAAGCTGACAATATGCAGAGCGAAAGAAGGAAAACCAAGGGGAGGGGAGAAGACAGAGAGGAGGAGACCAATGCCATCATCTGAGCCCCTGAATCCATCAATCTATCATCTAAACTTACAAGAGCCAATACAGCTCTTGGGCTCCCTTGTTTTGAGTTTTAGCCAGTTTGATTAAGATATAATTCAGATTAGATCTAAATGTCTATCAACCACAACCAATAAAAAGCACTGACAAATACAACCACTGATTCTTCGTCTGCCAAAAGGAAGAGCTGACAGAATAAACTCCACTGAAATTCTAAAACCCTGTGTTGATACGGCAGCAATCTCACCATCAGTAACTCAGGCAAGTCTATTCAGATGACCTCAACCAGTTCTGAGCAGTGGTCCCCAACCTTTTTGGCAGCAGGGACCGGTTTTGTGAAAGACAATTTTTTCACAGACCAGAGGGTGGGTTAGAGAGGTGGGGAATGGTTTCAGGATGCCCTGGTGGCTCAGATGGTAAAGAATCTGCCTGCAGTGCCGAAGACCTGGGTTCGATCCCTGGGTGGGAAGATCCCCTGGAGAAGGAAACGGCAACCCACTCCAGCCTTCTTGCCTGGAAAAGCTCATGGGAGGAGCCGGGCTACCATCCATGGGGATGCAAAGAGTCTGACATGACTGAGCAATGTTGCTTTCATGTAAATTACATCTATTGTGCATTTTATTTCTGTTATTACTGTTACATCAGCTCCACCTGAGATCATCAGGCACTAGATCCTACACGCTGGGGACCCCTGGTTTAGAGTCTGTAATAAGCGCAACATCTTTTACTCCCTAGGAGTAGCTGAGGTTGCAAGGAGGCGGTTCTCCCACCACAAGAGTGATGTTGACTTTCAACAGTATTTCACATACCAATCTTCTTCCCACATAGAAAGGGAAAAAGTGGATACAATGGCTACTTTTCCTCTTGAACAAAAGTACACTTCATCGTGAATACAGCAAGACAGCAATATGCAAAAAGCAAATGCAAAGGACCTAAGATGCTGCAGTATTTTATAAAGTGAAACTCTCTTCATCTGGTCATAGTGGATTTTCAAAACAATTGAGGGAAAGTAAACATTCATGAACTAGAACTCCAGCAAGCTGTCCAAGGACTGCTGTCTTAATCTTCTGAAATTAGGAAAAAAGACTATCAGCTCTGTGATAGCTAAGAGCAGGGCAGTTAACCTGAGTTCTAAACTTGGCATGATCACTCAGAATGTACAATAAGTTGAGGGAACTGACTTGAAACGTACTTCAGTTTCCCTACCTGGGATATATGAAGCTTGGCAAAGGTGATATCCAAGATCCACAGAGGTTCTTCAGTTCTCCAGTTCTATGAGATCCTAGAAGACTGGAAGTGTGGAGAGAACCTCATCATAAAGACTTCTTTTCAGATTGAGAGCTGTAAGAAGGGGAAAAAGGGGTTATCATTTTACACGTGAACACTGAGAACAAGATATGACAAGTAATCGTGGATCGGTATACTAGAACTGTCAAGGAGAGACAGCTTTTTAGAGGGAAGATATTTGAAGATCTTTATAGAAAATGCCCCATAAGAGAGAGCTTCAAAGTCTGGAGACTGAAACTTATAATATTCCTTGGGAAAGTGCCATTTTATTTTTTAAGTGTTTTAAAGGGCTTTCTTTCCTTCTCATTTTTTAAAGATGTGTATTACCAAAAGACAACGTTTACATAAGAGACGCAGAAAAAAAATCGCTTCCTCTTCCTGCTATCATCCTTTTCAGGCCTTGGGGTTTTTTTGTTTGTTTTCTCTGTTAAACTAAGATAGAGGTTGAGCAGGGTACAGAGGAAACTGGAAAGGTGCTGGAAAAGCTCCTCTTTCAATGAGCACCTCCATCAGGACCGCTGGCCACATGTAACGCAGTGATGTTCCTCCAATGCAGAGACACAGCAGGGGCAGGGATTTCGAGTTAATGATGCCCGAGTCTGTCCTGCTTGCCTCTCCAGACTCCCAGGCCCGGCTTCCCCTTGCCATTCTCTCTTGGAGATTCAAACTTCTAACCTCAATATTTGCTCTTCATAGACGCTGACGTTAATCCACACATAATTTTTAAGCTTTATTCACTCCGATCTTTGAGAGAGTGTGTCCCTATAGTGCAGATGGTTGGAGAAGTTATTTATTAAGCAAGCACCTTGGAAATGGAGACTTGAAAATGTGATTTCTATTGGCTGTAAACGCCAAGAACGTCAATATTCATTATGCTGGCTTAGCAGGAAGCTATTTTTCATCAATTGCCACAACGATCCACCTTAACAAACAAACAACACCATGAGAAAATTTTAAGTAATTAACATACTTAATCGATTAAGTCAGGAGAAATTAAAAGGAGGGTCCTCTTTCTGTCTCATCATAGATCAGCTGCCCTGAAGAGTTGGATAAAATGGTTTTGAGCAGTTATCAGACACTCTTATCAAGGACTCCAAGGAGCACTGGAAGCAATTAAACCAACACATGGTTTTTCCTCTGTGTCCTGAATCCGTATCTGATACCATGTACTTCGGCATACAACTTACACATCCAACCCAGTTTTGCTTAAAAGTACATTCATTTGGACATTTCTCATCATTTCAGATCTGGCATCTTTGAAAAAAAACCCATTTCTTAGGCACCCTATATAATTCTATACAGATTCATTACTACCAGAAATCAAATTCATCATCTACAAAACCTTCTGAAAGTCACAGGAACCACCCTTCCTCTGCTGTGATGCAAAATGATTAGGTTGCAATAAGGATGTTAGCACTTTGTCTCCTGTACTGTGAGACTGTCCTATTATTTTGTGGCTGGAGAAAACATTTTGCAGGGCCTTTCAATCTAATTACACCAACATTAATTTTTTTAGAGGTGCCGATAGCTTGACTGATAGAATATCGACTCCTGATATGTTCTTTCACTTGAGTGTGCACCCAAGGCTACAGTGATGCGATGTAAATAGCCTGAATCACTTACTCTGACACAGGCTTTTATTTTTCAACTCAGAGTACAAGTAACACCCACAAATCCATCTCTGTCTGAAAAAAGGAAGAGTACTTATACGCATAAGATAGGCAACATCTGGTAGCCAAATGTTTATAAGCAAAGCACAGTTGTCCTTGAATAGCTGCGAGTCTGGAATGAATCAGTAAAATAACTTTCAGGAGCTAAAAATCCTTAATTATTTGTGGATAACAGTTTCGATCTATTTTGGGGACTGTTGCTAACTCATGTTCTACCGTAACAGTAGTAAGTGGTGCTAGTAATAATAGCAGCAACAGGAACCTAAGCTGAACATTTGATAAGACGTTTTCCTATACATCATCTCATCTGATCTTCACAATGGCTCTGAGAGGCAAGTATTATTATTCTTCATGATCAGTCACTCAGTCGTGCCCATTTCTTTGTGGCCCCATGGACTGCAGCCCGCCAGGCACCTCTGTCCATGAGATTCTCCAGGCAAGAACACTGGAGTGGGTTGCCATGCCTCCTCAAGGGGATCGTCCCATGAATGATGTTAAAAAATAAAACATTTATTTTCAAATTCTAAAAGAAGAAAAAATTAGGAATAAAAAAAAAAAAGAGTTAGGAAAAGTAGTGTCAACAAGTGACCTGTCTCTCATCAGCATCTAGGAGCCAGCTGGTGGGGAAGGAGGACTCTGACGGCCTCACCTGTCTGCTCGCCATGAAAACAGCAGCACATTTCACAGCTGCTGAAAAGCATGTTTCCTCAGAGTTTCTGAGTAATGAGATTGTCTGGGCAAGGAAAATAGAACATCATGCTCCAGCAAGAAAAATTGATCAGGTAACTGAAACCATCGCTGATCCCGTCCCTCCCTACTCACAGCGGGTCTCGGCTGGAGCAAGATGGACACCGGTAACTGGACCCTGGTCTCCGGCCGCCGTTCAACACGAGAACAGCTGGCTATTTATGATTTATAGCACTGAGGAAAACATCACTTCACCTCAACCCACTGAACTGGGTTCCCCAGGAAATTTTGATCTTGGGGAAGCCATCAACTGCTGGGCGGAAGTGACCAAAATCCCCCCACCTGGCTCTCCCCTACTCGGCCGCTTGCCATGCTGCCTGCCGCAGCTCCCCTGCTTCAGCTCCTGAAGCTCATTCTGATGCTCAGCGCACAACCAGAAGCCTCTGTCTTGAAGTATTAATAGAAGAATAAGTACATACACACCCATGAGTGCAGAGGTACACATCTATGTATTGCAGGCGTGTGCCTGCACGATACTCACTCAGCTGTGTCTGATGCTGCGGCTCCCCGGACGGCAGCCTGCCTGCGTCCATGGGACTCGCCAGGCGAGCACACTGGAGTGGCGAGTGCTGACCCTGTGCCGCTGGCCCTGAGGCCGGGGCGGGCACGGCGCACTCG
>NW_011494715.1:9326126-9337448 GCF_000754665.1 Bison bison bison | reverse complement strand
GCCGCGCCCTCGTCTCCCCTGCCAGCCGGGGCGGCAGCCACGCCGCGTGCTCTCTTCCTGGGCTGACCCCATGGACCCCGCCGGGGCGCAGTGGGGAGGCCACCGCCTTTCAGGTGGAGCTCGCGGACGGCTACCGCACAAAGTAGCCCTTGGCCAAGCGGGGACCTCGGGAGCACATGCACCGCGCTGTAAGTGATCTCAGCGGTTACACAGTCCTTATTTACAAAACGTGGGGTGAGAGAGCCTGAACACACCACCTGCGCTAATCTGCTCTCTCCCCACAGGCGGGCTGCCATTTCCTTCTCCAGGGGATCTTCCCGAACCAGGGACTGAAGCCCGGTCTCCCACGTCTCCTGCACTGGCAGGCGCATTCTTTACCACGGCGTCCATCTGATAAGCCCCATACCACATGTGTAAACACACACACATACATGTATATACAGGCATGTGTACATGTGCACGCATACACAGGTGCACATGCATGGATATACACATGCACGATATGTGTGTATATATACCTGAATGTTTCTATTCACCTATACAGATACATACAAACACAGGTATACAGATACACAAAGACATACCTACATGCATATTTACATACACAGACATGCACGCATAGACATAAACATATACATATATGCATGCGTGTATACATAGATATGCATATACATGTACACATACACGCGTAAATATAAAAGGCATCAATGTGAACATACGTGTCTATGTACATACATCCATCTACGTGTTTGGGGGCCTCCCAGGTGGCACTAGTGGTAAAGACCCTGCCTGCTGATGCAGGAGACCTAAGAGACTCTGGTTCAATCCCTGGGTCGGGAAGATGCCCTGGAGAAGGGCATGGCAACCCACTCCAGTGTTCTTGCCTGGAGAATCCCATGGACAGTGGAGCCTGGCTGCTACAGTCCACAGGGTCGCAAAGAGTTGGACACGACTGAAGGGACTTAGCATGCGCACATTCACGTGTGCATGTGTATATTACGACATGCACACGTGTAGTGTTTAATGATATACGCATAGTAGTAGTAAGTGTGCTCAGTCGTGCCCACTCTTTGCGCCTCCATGGACTGCAGACCACGAGGCTCCTCCATCCATGAGATTTTCTAGGCAAGAATACTGGAGTGGGTTGCCATTTCCTACTCCAGGGGATCTTCCCAACTCAGGGATCAAACCCACATCTCTTGCATCTCCTGCGTTGGCAGGCAGATTCTTTACCACTAGCACTGCCATGACAGCCCATTTATATACGTATAGGTGTAAACAGATCCGTAATTACATAGATGCACAGACAAAGAACACACAAAGTTCAGAGTAACCAGTGGTTCACAAAACCCGTGAAGGAAAACTCTCTTCTCTTGGAAGCACAAATCTATACACCTGTACATCAAGCAGGTGTTGCTAAGGATGGAGCAGACAATGAATCAGGAAATGGAAACCATCATGGAAACCAGGCAAAATAATTCAAAGAAAAGGGGAAGCAGGGATTTATGAGCTGTGAATGACTCAAGCGGTAAATCTTGTGGGGTTTTTTGTTTGTTTGTTTTTTAAGTATAGACTCCTTGGCAAACCAATGAAAAGGTAGTCCTTTTGCCTAGGGAAAAGAAATAGTAATACATTCATAACTCTGGTCAGGAGCTCAATCTGTCCCAGATCCCTCCAAAGTTAACAATACTTTAACCTGGAGACTTTTAGTAGATTCTTCTAACCTGCATTTCCTTTCCCAAGAGATCACAGATTCGTCAGAAACACATTGCTCATAGTACAAACCTCCCCCTCATTTGTATTTTTGAAAGTCTCTGAATTGTATTTGCTATAGCTGTCTAGTATTAAGATACATTATATATAATCAGAAAAATCATACGGGCTAGCCTTTCTTCAAAACCCTCAAACTAGAAACTATGGCAAAATTTCTAACTCAAATTTCTAACACTTTCTATGACCTTGAAAAAGACAAGAAAGAAGTCAGATGCTAATATGAGAAGCCTACATAGGATCTATATGTTAGGAAGTGTTTTCTTAGTATTAAATTACATTTGCACAACATCCATGTAGACTGATCTATGTGGGCAAATCTTTCATTTCAGAAAGGGCCCTGGGCAAATATTAGTATTTGTGAACACAATTCCTTTCTTAAGATCAGTAAAATATCTCTCTTTACTTTTGAAATTTGGATCTGATTGTACTTCAAAGACTTTCTCTAGAAGACCTCTAACTTGAAAGAAAAATCAAACCATTCAGGCACAAGAGAAGAAGATTTTGTAATGAGATTTAAAAAGAGCCAGAGGCAGAACCACACTTTTGAGGAGAGAAACAAAGAAAGGGCACCTGCTTCTGTCTGTGCTCCGACATCGTCCATGACTGCCAATTTCAGAAGGCGACAACAGAAATCTCTAACCTTCAAGAGCAACAACTGTTCTCTTGTCTAGTGCGTAGTAAACTATACGAGAAACAGGAACAAAGGAGAAACACCGATTTTGACTCGACTGCTTGAGAAAGGAGGTGTAGACAGATGGGGGAAATGCTTTGTCCTGATGAAAGGTGATTCACAGTGGCCAGCTGGACGGGTGGAGAACTTTGGAAATCTGTTAGCTTGATGTTATTACATCACTTCATCTCCTATCCTCCTGCGCTTTTGCCAGACAGGTATCTGGAAAGCAAACATGTATCTGCTACCCAGATGTAATGAAATGCAATTAAGAATTTCTCTTTCTCTGACAATTCTAAGAGCAATCTTCAGAGGAAACCATCTAAATGTACAAGGATCCTACTTTATCTTAGAGTTCCACTTTAACTAATGGTTTCTAAATTACTTGAGTGGAAAATTAAGAATGCAAAACTTCACTTAAGGATGCATTAGGAACAAAGTGCTTTTGCAGTAAAGCTTTCATTAAGGAAGCTATGTATACACGCATTTAAAAACACACATCTCTTTCTTTAGAATATAGGTGAACAGATGAAGTAATCTGTTTGAATTATGATCTCTGGGACCAGGACTGTGTTTAGACTTCCAAAATGGATAAATTTCAGATTTTCAAAAATTGTTCTCTAACACTGACTTCCAAATGCAACCACTTTCTCCCTTACTTTCCTATTTAAGGTCTAAATGATTTCTGCTTCAAAAACTATTTGAATTGTTTTGAGCGGGGGAAAGAAAAACAAGTCTTTCTTTGTAAAAGAAAAACAACTGCATTGAAAAATTGACAAATTAAAGAAAAAACGTAGAAAACATCAAAGGCCTTATAGACAAGTGCTTCTTAAACTTTCACGTGTGATGTATGTTTGGATCCACCTGGAGATCCTGCTAAAATGCAGACTCTGATTCAGTAGGCCAGAGAAGAGCCCATGATTCTACATTTCCAACAAGATCCCACTGAGATACCAATACTGCCCACCCTCCCAGGACCACACTTCCAGGTTGAAGGAACCAAGAAAATCACTCTCGGCCTGCCCTCAGTCACATAAGCCATAAAGAACACACACAAGTGCACAGGAAGTACTTTCTGAAGCACACCCAAGGGCTTCAGGTCCCTGAGACAGGTGGTGATTTCACTGCCATGCACTCAAGAGGGCATAGTAAGACACTGTCACAACAAGGTAACTGTAAGTAAAATCTTGAGCTGGCCCCGCTTTATAACAAAAGTAAGTCATCTGTTCTATCTTCACCATTCTGGCTAGCCTCCTGCCTACTGCTATTCCTCGGGAGAACTACTGCATGAGTCACGAATCCCCGTGCCAACGCAGGAGACCTGGGTTCGATCCTTGGGTCAGGAAGATCCCCTGGAGAAGGATATGGTAACCCAGTCCAGTATTCTTGTCTGGGAAAGCCCATGGACAGAGGAACCTGGTGAGCTACGGTCTATGGGGTCACAAAAGAGTTGGACATGACTTAGTGAGTAAACAGCAACAACATTAGGTAAAGGCTTCCCTGGGGGCTCAGTGGTAAAGGATCCGCCTGCCACTGCCGGAGATGCAGGTGTGATCCCTGGGTCAGGAAGATCCCCTGGAGAAGGAAATGGCCACCCGCTTCAGTGTTCTTGCCTGGAAATCCCATGGACAGAGGAGCCTGGCTGGCTACAGTCCATGGGGTGGAAAAAGATCAATAGGACTTAGCGACTAAACAACAACAATTAAGTAAATACGTTCCTGCTGCCATTTAGCCTGGAGCAAATTTACAGAGCTGTGCATAGAAGTGGCTCATCAATCAATCAGTTTTTGAATCTGGGACCCAATACTTAGGTGAGTCTCCTCAAATTAATTTGAGTGTTTTCCTTCTCTGCAGTCACTTAATAAACGTGGCCAGCCTTTTCTGACCAGAAGACACACAGGCCTCTCCTATCTTGGTTTTAGCTAGTCCGAAGGATAAGAACTTCATTGAGGAACCTTCCAAAATACACACACTCACAACAACTCGTCTTTATACTATTCAGACTATTTTAAAAATTATCCACCCCAGACGTGTTCTCCCAAACTGGTTAAAAAAAAAAAATCATTGCACTATTTATATGGAAACAGACATAGAAATTGTACTTATTTTTCAACTCAATTCCCAAGTATTATTCCATGCTAAGAACTACTGTTCTAAATAAGAAAATAGTATGTCCCAATGCAGTTATAAGCTTAACAATAGAATGCTAATCCAATATTCTTATTGGTGCCTGGCACACAGTACGCTCACACAAAAATATCTGCTGGTAAATAAATCTGGAGACTCAATGAACAGTATTGTCTTAGAAAACATCAGCAGACTAAAACATGCTCTCACTCTCATGACAGGTACGCCTCAGCCACAACTCACTGAATTAATCAGGATTTTTCACTTAGATTCATCATTCTTAATACAGAAGGCTAGGAGCAGGAAATTAAAACAGCCTCCCTGAGATCCTTTGTTCCAACAGCCTGTAACTAAAAAAATGACACAATAATTTACTCGATATATTTATCCACATCACAACCCTGTGTACCATGGCTTATGTCAGTGATTGCATTCCATTCTTCATTTTCAATCCATTGTTTTATGACATTACACTTATGTTTAAAATATTAAGGCCCTGAACGTATCTTCCCACCGGTTTGCAAACTGGCCCCTGAACATAGAGGGCAGGGAGGGACAGAAGAAAGAGAAATCCACTGGGAATGGGTAGTTTTAACAAAAAAGGCAACTTACACATGAAGTCTGTCCTGGGATCTGGAAGACAGTATATCTCTGCATGCGCCTGCCAGAATCTTAAGTTGATACAGTCCAGGCACAAAGTGGACTTCCCAGTTGACTCAGTTGAAAAGAATCCACCTGCGATGCAGGAGACACAGGAGATACGAGTTCGATCTCTGGGTTGGGAAGATTCCCTGGAGGAGGGCATGGCTACCCACTCCAGTATTCTGGCCTGGAGGAGCCCATGGACAGAGGAGCCTGGTGGGCTACAGTCCACAGGGTCACAAAGAGTCGGACATGACTGAACAACTGAGCACAGCCAGGCACATAGTCCAGGTGGTCTAACAACACCTTCCTATCTCGGGGCCACATCCTCTAACAGCATCTATGTGGGGACAGTGGGCAGGGTGTAGATTTCCAGGATGGAGATGGGGTAGCCACCCCCAATTGCCCCCATCCAGCTCCAGGATAAACTGGAGGTCACGCCCCTCCCTGACCTCCCCCAACCCTGAACCTCTGTCAGCTACAGCAAAGGCACAGCTGAAATCTTACAGCAGAGGTTTTCCGGGTATAGTCAACTGAGAGTAGCTCAAGGGTGACCGAATGGTGGAGAAACACGTTGGAGAAAAATGATCGAGATAAAGAGAAAATAATAAAATCCAGAAACGGCCACTTTTTAAATAACAAGGCAATTGTAAATGACAGCCTAGACTGAGCTTTAACCACACTGAACATTTTTTGTTCTGTGTCCACGTGAAACCAAAGTGACAGTCAGTTGCGAGTGTCAACTACATTAACAGCAAACAGGAGCAGGTGTGACCCTTCCTTTCGCTTCTAATGCTGGATTCCTCTTCCCACTGGTCAGGGCGACAACCCCAGGCACAGCTTGGGCTGCTGATTCAAACAACCGCACAAACAAAATGGAAACAGGTGAAGGTACTTGACTCGAGGGCGACACCGAAACACGTCCGCTTTCCCTCTCCTCTCTGATGAACTTTCCAACAGTTTCTCCTGTCCTCCTTCTAGAAGGAAGGAGAATTCTGACCCGCGCTTCTCTCTGAAGAATTTAGGAGGCTCTCAAAGTGACACTGACACAGTACAGCCTTTTCAACCCCACAGCAAATCCATTTTCCGAAAGAATCAAGTCATTACACAAGGAGAGGAAGAGAGGGCTTCTTCACCATTCTGTCAGTTTGGCCTCTTGTCCTTGAAGAAATAAAAGCCCACTCCGAAGAAATACTTCAGAAAAACCTCAGTTTAGGAAAAAGAAATCTCTTCTTCTCTTTTACCTTTTCATTTCGTTTTTGCTTTTGTAGTTGCCCGCATTGGTATCATTGTTTAAAAAAAAAAAGAAGAAGGGTGGAAACAAGGTAATGGAGCACACGTCTGAGATACGGGCTAGACAAGAAATGCCACGAGGCTCAGTGAGAAAAGGCGCTCGTTTTCTCTGAAACTAGCTTTGTTTGTTACCAGCCTTTTCAGGTCGGGGCCCCACGAGAGTCCTCCTGCCGGGTGTCGCTTCCTCTCGGACCTCAAAGCCGAAAGGTTGGCACTGGGGCTCAAAAGCACACGCTCCACACCCTCTCCCGGCAGGCTGCGCGCCTGGCTGGTTACGGGCCTCATGGCGGGTGGGCGGGGCCGGCGGAGATCTCGCGGGAGCGCTCAGCCCGGAAGCTGCAGGCTCCGGGAAGCGGCTCTGCACGTGGCTGGGTGCAGCCATGTTGAGTTGAGAGTTGCCACTGGGCTTCTGCCCTCAGAGCCCTCGGGTGCCGGTGCAGGAGGTCGTGTTGCCCCAGGAGCTCTGGTCTGAACGCAGGGTGCGAGATCTCTGCACACAGTCCCCTGTGAGCCAGTGACTCCAGACTAAGCACAAAGGGAGAGAGAAAAAAAAAAGGTTGGACTTTCTTACCCCAATTCTAGTTTGATTTCCCTGGAATTGTAAATGGGCTTTGCTGGTCATACATGCAGAATCGTTGCAGCAAAAATAAAAATGAGTGAGCAGCCTTTGGCACATACCAGCCAAACGGGTCTGTGACAGTTAAACAATCTTGCTTATTTTTTAACTGTTACTACTAACACACACTTGTAGCTGGACTTGACCCTCACAAAGCTAATTACTCTCTGACTCCATGTAGATTATACTCTGCACCTGGCGTAGTTCTCCCCCCTACATTTTCTTGTAGGATTCTGCATCTTGAAAGGAAGAAGCTCACAGCCAATAACTTCCGGGACACCAGACCGGGTTACCTAGCCTCCTGACACCAGCTTTTGGCTGTAAAATTGCAACAACAACAACAAAAAAATGTATATACAAGAACTTCATGAGGACATAAAACCTCTCCCTATTCGCCAGGCAGGGCTACTCTGGTGGTGCCATGGTGAAGAATCTGCCTGCAATGAAAGTGATGTGCTGGTTTGATCCCTGGATCAGGAAGAGCCCCTGGAGGAGGACATGGCAACCCACTCCAGTACTCTTGCCAGGGAAATCCCATGGACAGAGGAGCCTGGTGGCCTGCAGACCATGGGGTCACAAAGAGACTCGACTTAGCAACTAAACTATAAGTTCCCCAAGGGAGGGGGCACAGTTCTTGAGGCAGTAGCCTGCTGTATATTCCCATTGCCCGGCAAAGAGAAAGTCACTCTATTTCTTCCAAACTCTGTCTCTCTATTTTTTTATCCGGCACCAGAGGACTTGGGTGGGGGGCAAGATTTTGGCAGCAGTATTTCATTATATTAACTGGTTGGATTGGCTGAAAAGTAGCGTTTTTAAACATCTTGTAGCTGGAGATGTTCCCGTCTCACTCGATACCTGTGACGCCACACTGGAGGGGCGGGAGCAGACCGTGCCCTCCCGACAGCGAGAGGAGCTGCAGGCACAGGGCAGGAAGGCGCTGTTGTCCTGGACCGGCTTCATCTCTGCCCCTCCCTTCTGGGCGCAGAGCCGAGCCACACACAGGCGAGTTCTCTTCACGAAGCACCATCAGTGTGGCATTTGGCATTAGGGACACTCCTTTTCTGGCCTCGTCCATTTGCTGCACACAGTCCAGCTAAGGCAGGAAAAGCTGAGGACTCTGGAAACTGACCTGAGGGGCTCACAAAATGCCCATCTATGGCTTCCAAACAGAATATCCTTTACCATCAAAAGGAGGGGGTGGGGAACAGTTGATTCTGACTCCAGGCATATTCTAGCAATCATTTGAAAATATTCCTATAGATAATCAGAATACATACTCATGACATAACATGTATGTATCTTGGTCCAGACTTTAAGAGATATGCTATTTTGAATGTTGCTGATTCTATCCCTGGATTGGTAAGATCCCCTGGAGAAGGAAATACAACCCACTCAAGTATTCTTGCCTGGAGAATCTCATGGACAGAGGAGCCTGGTGGGCTACAGTCCATGGGGTTGCAAAAGAATCCAACATGACTGAGCAGGAGATTTTGAATGTTAACATAATACGCCATCACCTAGATATATTTATTATGTGACATCCTGAGATGGTCAAGTCAGAAACCGAGGCACCAACCTCGTGTCTCTGCCCCACCTTTCTAGACCCCATCAAGCTCAGCACCAGATCAAATCCATCTTCTCTGCATTCTCTATCTGCACTCCGGGCTCGGGCCTCCATCACTCCTTGTCTCCATCACTGCTGTCTCCAGCAGCCTCGGACCTGCATTCCCCGTTCCATTCCTCAGGGCTGGTTGTCATGCAGGGTTTGCCTGCCAGTGGGGGAGGAGGGGGTACTGTCCTGTTATGGCTTTACTCTTCCTCTCCCAGATCATAAATCTAAGCACCAGGCTTTGCAGTCTCCCTAGAGGAATGGGCACACTTTCAAAACGTACCAATCACTTGGTGTGTGCTACCAGTAGCCCTCCTCATGTCCGACTCTTTGTGACCCTGTGGACTGTGGCCCACCAGGCTCCTCTGTCCGTGGGATTTCCCAGGCAAGAATACTAGAATGAGTTGCCTTTTCCTTATCTAGGGGATCTTCCTGACCCAGGGATTGAACTTGCGTCTCCTGCATTGCAGGCAGATTCTTTACTGTTGAGCCATCAGGGAAACCCACTAGAAACCCTGCTACCCATCAAAGTGAATTTTCTAAGATGACCGCCTGGTGTTAGTCCTTTGCTGAAATCCTTTCTTTTCAAAGGCTCTGAGACCATTGCTCTAAGGGTAAAGTGAGTTAAGCCCATACTTCTTTTTAACGTGGATTTCAAAGCTGTGAATCACATTTGCCCAGCGCATCTCCTTGCTTTCGCTCTCTACGATTCGTGCCGCAGTCCTGTGATACCAACTGTAGGAACTCCACCCAGCGTCTGGCTCCAGGCTCAGGGCACAGTTCTTTCCCCCAAACCTGAGCCTTGACAGCGCATCCATCAGTGCACTTACTGGATGGGCACAGTCCACAAGCTGAATTCATCTTGGAACCCCTATTGTCTGGTAGGGACTTTGGTATCCTGGAAACATTAACAGTTGTCGAATTGCTTTAATAGGACATCAGAAGTTACCCATTCATTCTTAAGCTGATGGTCCCAAAACCTCACAGGTGCTGGGGTGGAGAGGGTTGACAAGAGAGGTAGCAGAATGGATTTTGAATATTCAAGCTCTGACACTTATATTAAAAATCTGTCAGTGAGAGGGAATGAGAAGCATCTTAGTTTCATGTACTCCACTGTGACTTTAAATGATTCCCTCGTCAAGGGAAAGCGTGTGTGGAATTACTTAGGATGAGACGATTAAAAAAAAAAATGTCAACCATTAGTGAGAAGTTAATTTTGCTTTCAAATCCTTGGTTAACTTTTGAGTTGATTTTGATATGTTCATTTGTAGCTCTCTTTTATAGCAAAGCTTCCAAAGACTTATGAAAGGTGTGGCAATTATAAAAGAAAGAGTTCTATGAAAGAGTATGGTGGGAGGGCGACTTCTCTGGCAGTCCAGTGGTTAAGACATTGCCTTACAATGCATGTGAGCAGGATTGATCCCTGGTCCAGGAACTAAGACCCCACATGCCTCGTGACTAAAAACCAAGGTATAAAACAGAAGCAATATTATATTAACACCAAATTCAATAAAGACTTTTAAAATGGTCCACATCAAAAAAAGAATCGTTGTTAAAAAAAACAAAAACAAAAACAAAAAACACGGGGGGCCTTGTGTGACACATGTGTGCACAGACACAGAGTAGATAAAGCTTCACAGTGAGGTCCTTTTGGTCGCCTAGATCTTATAAATCTTGACATCAGCATTACCTACGACCACACTGTAGGCATCCATATAATTAGAAACCATGTTCCACTCGTGCTTAAAGTTCCCCCATGGCTCCCCACCAGATCCTAAGCATGGCTTTCTGTGTCATTCATTATCCAGGTCTTTCCCACCTCTCCAATCACACAAAACACTATCCTTTGCTCTGTCATGAGAAGCTCCTTACAATCCCCAAACAGGCCATTGTCTTTCCCACATCCTTCTGTTCCCCAACCAGGCCCTTTCTCTGTGTCTCTGCCTGTCGGAAACACCTTTTGTCTTTCAAAATACCCCTCTTGATATTATCCTTCCTGTAAAATCCCACCATAGTGAACATCTCTTAATTTTGTTTGCCCGACGATGTTATATGTCAGTTATATCTCAATAAAGCTGGAAAAGTTTTTAAATAAAATGTTTTATTTCCCAGATGGAGGTCCCCGTATTTCTCCATCCTACAGAGCCTGGGTCAGAGAGTTCAGTTCAGTCGCTCAGTTGTGTCCGACTCTTTGCGACCCCATGAATTACAGCACGCCAGCCCTCCCCATCCATCACCAACTCCCAGAGTTCACCCAAACTCATGTCCATCGAGTCAGTGATGCCATCCAGCCATCTCATCCTCTATCGTCCCCTTCTCCTCCTGCCCCCAATCCCTCCCAGCATCAGAGTCTTTTCCAATGAGTCAACTCTCCGCATCAGGTGGCCAAAGTACTGGAGTTTCATCTGTAGCATCAGTCCTTCCAATGAACACCCAGGACTGATCTCCTTTAGAATGGACTGGTTGGATCTCCTTGCAGTCCAAGGGTACTCTCGAGAGTCTTCTCCAACACCACAGTTCAAAAGCATCAATTCTTTGGCACTCAGCCTTCTTTATGGCCCAACTCTCACATCCATACATGACTACTGAAAA
>NW_011494715.1:9312591-9326026 GCF_000754665.1 Bison bison bison | reverse complement strand
GGAGTTTCATCTGTAGCATCAGTCCTTCCAATGAACACCCAGGACTGATCTCCTTTAGAATGGACTGGTTGGATCTCCTTGCAGTCCAAGGGACTCTCGAGAGTCTTCTCCAACACCACAGTTCAAAAGCATCAATTCTTCGGTGCTCAGCTTTCTTCACAGTCCAACTTTCACATCCATACATGACCATTGGAAAAACCATAGCCTTGACTAGACGGATCTTGTTGGCAAAGTAATGTCTCTTCTTTTGAATATGCCATCTAGGTCAGAGAGTAGCCCACCCAAATCCTCAGCTAAGTGATCTCAAACAGGGGACTTTTTTCCTTGGCTGTGCTGAGTCTTTGTTGCTGCACCGCACGCTTCCTCTAGCTACAGCAATCGGAGGCTGTGCTCTGGCTGTGGTGTGCAGGTTTCTTACTGCGGTGGCTTCTCTTGCTGCAGAGCACAGGCTTTGGGGCACATGGGCTTCAGCAGTGGAGGCGTCACACTGGGGACTAACAGTCTAAAGTAACCAAGCGGACCTTCACACAGAGTGGCGTGGCACTGCAGGGCAGAAAAGGGGCAGGCTCTCGAGCAAAAGTGTCCAGCTTTGTCACCAGGAATAAGGTGTCCAGGTTGTGCTGAGTCTCAGTTTGCCCATTACCAATGGGGATAATGATACCGGCCTAGCAGAGCTTTTGTTCAGATTATAAACGGCATGCACAAAGCACTTAGCCCAGGGTCTAAAGCATGGTAGTGTCTCCATAAATCCTAGGTTTCATGATTCTGACCTTTAAGGAAGGATTTCTGACAATGCAATCTGTCTAGGTGGCTAGTAAAGATGTCAGTTCCTAGGCCCCATAACCAACCCACTGAGCCCACTGAACCAAAACTCAGGCCCCCAAATTGCATTTCAGCACACTTCCCAGGATATCCTTAAATCAGAATCACACATCTGAAAGTCCCTGAAATACAGTGGAGACCAAAGAAAATAAAAAGATAGAAGGGACACGAGTCTCACTGCTGCTGTTGACTATCAGAACAATGATAATAACAAGAACAATATTAACAACAGCCATAACATCAACAAGAGTGAGAGTAATATCAGCTGATGCAAAACACCATTGCCAGGTTGTTCTAAATGCTTTACGTATATTAATTTTTTAATCCCCAATGTAAGGTCCGGAGTTAGAGTAGGTGAGTTTCAGAAAAAGAATGAGACTGGCACTCTACAGGAACAGATCATCTTTAATGAGGCGAGAAGGGGCAGCAGTCAAATTAGCAAGCTGCTGCACTTATCTAAGAAAAGAGTAAGTATATATAGGCATGTATGCAGAAAGCTACTGTCTTTAAACGGCTGGGGCAAGGAGTTCTGGAGATCAGCCAGAGGCTGGGCCAGCTTGGAGCTGGGCGTAATCAACCTAATGTCTATTTTTTTCTTCAGGTGAGAAAGTTATTTGTTTTGCCTAGAATGGTGGGGAGGGCCTGGAGGGGAGTTTTAACTCCAGGCTACCTTGAGCCATGCAACTTTGCTTCACCCACAACAGCCCCACAAAATACGTCATGTAATCATTCCCACAGGCCAGATGAAGAAATTGAAGCTCAAAGGGATCAAGTAACATAGCCAGGATCACAAAGCAAGTCAATGGTGAAGCCACACGTCAAGCCCAGGCAGGCTGTCTGCAGAGGACAAGCTCTGAGCTGCCGTGCTCGGACGGGAAGACGTGTCCCGCACCGTCCAGATGCTGCCGGCAGCCCCCCAAGTCTGTCACTGTGACCACAGGCATCGCCCCCAAGTCTCTGCTTCCCATCTCATGGCACAGGCACAACTGCGCACCCATGTCTGGCCCAGTGTGTCTGCACCCGCCACTCCCATGTGACCCTCCCGACTGCCAAGTGCTGTCTCTGCCCTCACCCACTCATCCTTGAGCCCAGAGTACAGCCTGTCATGGATAAGGGGGCTCTCAATACGTAGGTGCGGAATAATTGATCTTCTGGGTGAGCTCGGAACTCCACCTGCTGTTAGATCTTCAAACTGCAAGGATAAACGTTTGCAACTTAATTTTTCACTCAGGGAATTTCTTTCAAGTCGCTTATATAGATATCGTCTAATCTGTAAACCTAGACCTTCTCTTTCCCCAATAAGATCTTCAGAAGCTCTTCTTAACAATGAAGAATTAATAATGAATTTATAATGAATTGGACATTGTGTCCAATGTCCCCTTGGACACGGGATCAGGATCAGTTGGTATTTATTGTATGCCTACTGTGTGCCAGGTGCTAAGCAGGCAGTATGATGAGTGCTTTTCAGAGGGCACCACGTAGCAGGTGCTTGCTTAGTCAACATTTGACAGGCGTGTGCGCATGCACGCATGCGCTTAGTCATGTTCGACTCTGCAACCCTATGGACTGAACAGCCCACCGGCTCCTCTGGCCATGGGATTTCCCAGTCAAGGATGCTGTTCAGTTCAGTTCAGTTCAGTCACTCAGTCGTGTCTGACCCTGAGGATACTGTAGTGGTTACCATTTCCAACTCCAGGGGATCTTCCCGACCCAGGGATCGAAACCACATCTCTTGGGTTTCCTACGCTGGCAAGTGGATTCTTTACCACTGTGCCACCTGCAGAGCCCAAGGTTCACATTAGGCCATCCCAGTGACTAGGAGATGAAACTGAGTCTGAGATGATTTGCAAGCCTACAGGACTCAGGGCCTCAGGCTGTCAGTTCAAAGTCCTTCCTCCCAGGTAAGGTAGAGACGGTTTAAAAGGGAACCCTCTTACACTGCTTCTGGGAATGCAAACTAGTACAGCCACTATGGAGAACAGTGTGGAGATTCCTTAAAAAACTGGAAATAGAACTGCCAAATGACCCAGCAATCCCACTGCTGGGCACACACACAGAGGAAACCAAAATTGAAAGAGACACGTGTATCCAAATGTTCATCGCAGCACTGTTTATAATAGGCAGGACATGGAAGCAACCTAGATGTCCACCAGCAGACGAATGGATAAGAAAGCTGTGGTACATATACACAATGGAGTATTACTCAGCCATTAAAAAGAATACATTTGAATCAGTTCTAATGAGGTGGATGAAACTGGAGCCTATTATACAGAGTGAAGTAAGTCAGAAAGAAAAACACCAATACAGTATACTAACGCATATATATGGAATTTAGAAAGATGGTAACAATCACCCTGTATGTGAGACAGCAAAAGAGACAGCAAACAGTCTTTTGGACTCTGTGGGAGAGGGAGAGGGTGGGATGATTTGGAAGAACAGCATTGAAACATGTATAATATATGTGAAATGAATCGCCCGTCCAGGTTTGATGCATGATACAGGATGCTCGGAGCTGGTGTACTGGGATGACCCAGAGGGATGGGATAGGGAGGGAAGTGGGAGGGGGATTCAGGATGGGGAACACGTGTATACCCTTGGCAGATTCATGTCAGTGTATGGCAAAACCAATACAATATTGTAAAGTAGTTAGCCTCCAATTAGAATAAATAAATTTAAAATTAAAAAAAAAGAAAAAAGTTTAATACAAGGGCCCTACAAGCTTTGGGTAAATCTTCTAACTACAGTGGTTTACATTTTCTTTCAGGCCTACGTAGCATGAAATATTTATTAACAGTACCTTAAATTTTTATAGTACTTACTATCTCTTGACTGGATTTCACATGAATTAATTTTAAAAGGGCAGTCTTTGAAAAAGGTGTCGAATGATTTATTCAAATGTTCTTTCCATATATCCTGTAGTGCCTTAGATTTACAGAAGTTTCAAATATAGGAAAAGCAGATATAAAATTTGACAGATAAAACACCAAAATAACATGTACTATAACATTTTATCATGACACAAATTCCTGGCTGATTCCTAGCAAATTCCGATAATGGATCAAAGAGATAACCCTAAGAATGGGAAAACGGTGGATTCTACCCACCCAAGTGTGGGCTGGACCTAGTGACTCACTTGTAATGAACAGAATACAACAGATGTGAAGAGCTCTTGCTTCTGAGGTTCGATTACAGAAGACTGAATCTGTCTTGCTTGTTCACTCTATGAAGCCATGTTGTGAAAAGCTCCTTGGAGAGGCCCACATGGCAAGCAGCCCAGGGAGGAAAACAGCCATGGAGTTACCGAAGCGTTCAGTCCAGCTACTCCTGAGGAAATATCCACGCCCCCAGACTGAGCCCAAGAGCACATCCTTTCCAGTCAAGGTGTGAAATGAGGTCAGATTGAGGTGTCCCTGGGCTGGAAGGCTCTGCTAAGCCACACCTAGGTTCTCTATCCACAGAAACTGCTGCTGCTGCTAAGTCGCTTCAGTCATGTCGGACTCTGTGCAACCCCATAGATGGCAGCCCACCAGGCTCCCCCATCCCTGGGATTCTCCAGGCAAGAACACTGGAGTGGGTTGCCATTTCCTTCTCCAATGCATGAAAGGGAAAAGTGAAAGTGAAGTCGCTCAGTCGTGTCTGACCCTCAGCGACCCCATGGACTGCAGCCTACCAGGCTCCTCCGTCCATGGGATTTTCCAGACGAGAGTACTGGAGTGGGGTGCCATTGCCTTCTCCGCCACAGAAACTATGAGAGAATAAACGTGTGTGATTATAGCTACATGATTCATTATTGGGGAAAAGTGTCACACAGCAATAGCTAGCTAATACAGAATGGAAAGGATGCATGCAGTGAATGCCTCTGGGCCCACCCCATCCTGGGCCCACCTCGGACATGATCTGCAGCTGCAGGGAACAGTACCACAGGAGCTCAGGCGACCCTCTAGTGACAGAATCCCATCTGGAGAATACTCAGTATTCCTTCCTCCTGCCCCAGAGTCTGCCTCAATGCCACAGGCGTGCTTGGCAGGAAGAGCAAGGGATTTAATGGGCACAAAGTCACCTACACAGAAGAGAACCCAAGCAGGTAGATAAATTCCCAAACTTCCGCACTTCAGAGGGACAGTTCTAGAAGGATTTCTACACACTTCTCAGAGGCTGCTGATGGGCCAATTGAGTTGCCATTACCCAGAGCAATAACTTTGCTAAAAAGTGCTTACGTGGCCCCTGCTTCCTTCTCTGGCTCACTTCCCATACTCTTTGTGTGCGTCCCATGATCACCTCTCAAATAAACCACCTACCTTCAAAGTCTTGTCTTAGGCTCTATTTGGGGGGAAACCCATAATAAGACCATGCTGACTGAGCTATCCACTGCGATAGCTTTTCAGTAGCAGGGGGCAGGGGAAAGGAGCTATGGGTCACGTTTGCGTTTTGTGTGTGTGCTGTCATATCCGACTCTTTGTGACCCATGAACTGTAGCCCGTCAGGTTCTTCTGTCCATGGGATTTTTTCCAGGCAAGATTACTTGAGTGGTTTGCTATTTCCTCATCCAGGGGACCTTCCCAACCCAGGGATAGAACCTGCATCTCCTCTGTCTCCTGCATTGCAGGTGGATTCTTTACCACTGAGCCATAAACCATGGGTCATGTTGAGGGGAAGGCAAAGGGTTTGGTTTGCTTAGAACAGTTTTCAAACTTTTCTGAAAGATTTGGATCATTTGTTATAATGTAGGTTCCAAGTCCCTTTTCCTAGAGAATCTGATTCCTAGAAAGAAGCCTAGGAATCTGAATTCTTAACTCACACATATCCCAATGGATTTATTTTAGCAGTCAAATCCAGGGAACAGTGAGCTGGTGAACAATGGGCTTGGTGCCAAGGGAAGGAGGAAAAGAGCAAATCTGGCCAAAACCATGCTTATGAAGAACCTCAGAATCTTCCTTTAAAGACCGTTACTCAGCCATAAAAAGGAGTGCATCTGAGTCAGATGTAGTGAGGTGGGTGTGCCCGGAGCCTCTCACACAGAGTGAAGCAGGTTAGAAAGAGAAAAACAGATGTCATATATTAACACATATATATGGAATCTAGAAAAACGGTATTGATGAAGCTAGTAGAGAATGGACTTGTAAACATAGTGGGGAAAGGTGAGAGTGGGGCAAACTGAGAAGTTAGCCCTGACATGCACACACTCTCATGTCTGAGACAGAGTGGGGAGTTGCTAAGCACCACACAGAGCCCAGCCTGGTGCTCTGTGATGACCTAGAGGGATGGGACAGGGCGGAGGGAGGCTCAGGACTGAAGGGATACATATATACACGTGTGTGTGTGTATAATTATATGTGTGTACATATGTATAATTATGCTATGTGTGTGTGCATGTATGTATAATTATGATGTGTGTACATATATGTATGGTTATGATATGTGCATACACATGTATGTATAATTGTGGTATGTGTGTATATATATGTATAATTATGATGTGTGTACATGTATGTATAATTATGATGTGTGTAATTATGATATGTGTGTACATGTATGTATAATTGTGGTATGTGTGCATATATGTATAATTATGATATGCGTGTACATATGTATAATTATTCTGTGTGTATGTACATGTATGTATAATTATGATGTGTGTACATATGTGTATGATTATGATATGTGTATACACATGTATGTATAATTGTGGTGTGTGTGTATGTATAATGATGTGTGTACATGTATGTATAATTATGATGTGTGTAATTATGATATGCGTGTACATGTTGTATAATTATGATGTGTGTACATGTATGTATAATTATGATGTGTGTGTGCACATATATGTATAATTATGATATGTGTTGTTGCATGGCAGAAACCAACACAAAATTGTAAAGCCATTTTCCACCAATTAAAAAATTAAATAAAACGTTTTTCAAAAAGACTGGAATGTATTCTGAGACTAATGGAGAGCCACTGAAGGTTTTTGAGCAGATAACTATGATGATTGAGTTATTGTGAAATTAGTTGGGAGCAACAAGACTTAAATGGATTTCCCGAGACAAGACTTTAGGTGAGATACACTGTGAGGAAGATGAGGGCAATAAAAAGGTATTGCAGGTATTTAGATGATGTGGAATAGAGATTCAATGCAGATAATTGAACAAAAAAGGAGAAATAGCTTTTTGTGAACTAAGCCTGAAATGTGAATTAAATAGGTTCACTTCACAACATATCCGTCTCTCAACCGCCTGCAGACTGTGTTCGTAGGGCCTCTGTGCACTTTGTTAGGATTCTTGGCATGCAGTATTCATCTCTTTTTGGTAATTAATTACCCTCACATTACTCTCAAAGTTATGGAATTTTCTCAGGGGAAAACTCTACCATGTACTTAAGAAATGAATGATTATTTATGTAATTGGACTGCCTGGAAACATTTACATTTTTCCCTTATGATGATTAAAGCCTAATGCAAATAGCATTTTTAACATAGGTTCCAAACATATTTTAATTTGTATAATTGGATGTTTGACACTTACCTGAATGTTAGCTTGGAAGTGAAGCAGATTTTCTAATTAAATTGAAGAAGAAATTCATTACTGACTTAAAAGAAAATGTTATAACAAAAAGAAGGGAAGGAAATATACCAACATAGTCTTTTGGTTTGGGCTGCATTTTGCTTACATATTTGTTTGTCATTCGGGCAAAAGGATTAAGCAGTAACTATCATGATACGGTTACCCACATTCATAAGGCTGAGAAATTTTATTATTACTATTTTAGTAGCAAATACACTTCTCTCTGCTCCTCCCCCTCCCCTCTCCTCTTCCTTGTTATCCCTCCCACCTCTCATGAGCACTGTGAGTGCATGGCGCAAGAATACCCGATTCCCTGGTGGCTCTGACGGTAAAGAGTCTGTCTGCAATGCAGGAGACCTGCGATAGATCCCTGGGTTGGGAAAATCCCCGGAGAAGGAAACGGGCAACCTACCCCAGTAGTATTGCCTGGAAAATCCCATGGACGGAGGAACGTGATGGGCTATAGTCCATAGGGCGGTAGAGTCGGACACAACTGAGCGACTTCACTTTCAAGATGGAAGCTTTCTCTTTGTAACATACATCCCAAGTACAATGTAAGAATGTGGAGTGTGGAGTTAGCCCTGTTATCGTCCCAGCCATGGTATTTGCACGCTACGTGCCTGTGGGCAATCATAGTTAGCTCAACCTCAGGTTATCTGTAAAACCTAAAACGAAGCCACATGAATGAGACTCTTGGAAGAAAGTCTGATGCCTGATAAGAGTCCATATAACAGTGGTGGGTCTTTATTACCCCTCACCCTGCGCACGGAGGCGTCCAGCTGTGACGCAGGCCTGGTAGGTGCGGTGCTGGGCCACGTGGATCCCTCCCCGTACCTCTTAGGGCTGGCTCCTTCATAGATTCCTCTCCACCTTCTTCAGGAATGAAGTCCCCAGTGTCAAGTATTCATTACATATATAGCCAAAGAAATGAAAGCGTGTTTATTTACTGTGAATAAGGAAATCTAGGTCTTGCATGAATCCCTAAACTTAATTGGCACTGAAATAGGTCGTGCTTCCTTCTTTCTCAGTTGAATCAGAAGATACTCTTCCCTCACTTAACTGATGTAATGGATGAGTGAGGGGACACTAAAATTAAGCAGCATCTTACTTGTCCTTTCAAAGTGGTCTAATGGAGGGCGGTAGTGAGGAAGGAGAAAGATACTGCTGTTCAGATAGTCTAAATGTAGGGACAACAAAGTGCACAAAAATATTAGTTATATACGTCAGAAGGGTGACCCCTAGAAGGGATGGACTTGGGAAAGAGCTGGGAAGAAGCACTTCCTTTTGTCAAAGCTGGATTGTCTCCCATGAGAAAAAAGTCTCAAGAAAGTTGTTCAGCAGCTGAAGGTGCAAGTCGACCCCAAACTCCCTAACTACCCTTCCCACTCCAACCTCCCACCAGCAACCATAAGCTCATTCTCTAAGTCTGTGAGTCTCTTCCTATTTTGTAAGTTCATCTGTATCATGTCTTTTTAGATTCCACATATAATGGAACTCTGCTCAATGTTATGTGGTAGCCTGGATGGGAGGGGGTCCTGGGGGAGAATGGATACATATGTATGTATGGCTTTGTTGCTCACCGGAAACTATTACAACATTGTTAATCACTTATAACTCAATACAAAATAAAAAGTTAAAATAAAATAAATGCAGGGACAAAAGCTCAGAAGAAGGCATCCAAAGCTAAACCAAGATGTTCTTGCCCTAAGCTAAGCTAAGTCACTTCAGTCGTGTCCGGCTGTGTGCGACCCCATGGACTGCAGCCCACCAGGCTCCACCGTCCCTGGGATTCTCCAGGCAAGAGCACTGGGGGTGCCATCGCCTGGGTCACCCAATTATCAACATATGAAGTCACATACTCTCAGCTTGTCTCTACAAGGTCAACTAGTCAGTCTGTTAACGCACTGTTATTAAACCTTTGGTGGAATGAATGGATAAAGAAAGCAGAAGTATTTCAAAAGGAAGAAAGAAGCCAGAGAATTAAGAGAGAAACAGAGATATGACAACACTCAGGGAAAAGATCAGAACGGTTAGTTTTGGGTACAGCATGCCGGATGTAGTTAAAAAGAAAAGGCATTAAGCCAGGGGATTCAGGCAAGCATACGCCTGGCAACACAGCCAAAGAAACTGGTAAGAGAGGCTGCATGGTGTTGCTTACAGCCAGTGGAGAAGACACCTAACGCGGAAAGCACCCACACCACTCCCGGTGGCCTCAGCAACCAGAACTCCCCTTCACACAAATAACACAGAGGTTAGAAAAGATGTATGTAAGTAAAAGCCATCCTTCACAGGAACAATCAGCACCCTGTGGGAAACGGTCCAGAGAGGAACTTGGGAGATATGTGTGCAGAAGACAGAGAATGAAACCTTGGGAGCATAGACTTGGGTCTGCAATGCAAGTGATTGAATTAACCCCCCAAACCTAAGAATTTTTGTGTTGTGAATGCGTGTCGACTGGCTTCTAAAAATCCTTATAAAGTATTGGCAAATCACTGGCCACTGCTTTGTGGGAAAAAGTCTGAGGTCTCGGGAGTACCAGGGCTTATTTATCTAGGGGAAAAAATGGACGGAATAGCTATGAATACCCTCCCTGGCTTATTCTCCAACCAGGAACCGGGGTAGACGGCCAGAGGCACTCATAAGAACAGCGCAGAGAGACAGGATACAGGTTTGTTGTCTCTTCCCTAAAGCTAATCTGTCTGTCAAGTAATGCATAGTTTTCTCAGAAGGTGAGGCAACAGGGAGCGTAGACTTGAACATGGACTAGACCTGAAGAGTGAACAACACTGAGAGGGAGCACACTTAATGGTCGCCCTTGTGCACTCACAAAGGGAGGTGTGGAAAAGCCAGAGTGAAAACACACCAGTGCTTTCAGCCATGATGATAGTTATCAGACTGAATCCGGTGGTGAGGGAAAGGTAATCTGCCACTGTCACCTAGAAACACAACCCAGACACATCTGTGCTGCTGCTGTTTGCTGGCTTTGCAGGTCACTCCTTGCCCAGCTCTGTGCTGAACTCCTGTGCAATCTCATTTAGTCCTCGCTACAACATAGAGACTGTTAAAATAATCCCAGTTTTGCAGCTGAAGAAAAGTTGAGCTCAGGACGTTTTTACACCTTGGCTTCCCTGGTAGCTCAGATGGTAAAGAATCTGCCTGCACCTGGGTTCCATCCCTGGGCTGGGAAGATCCCCTGAAGGAGGGCATGACAGCCCACTCCAGTATTCTTGTCTGAAGAATCCCTCTGGACAGAGGAGCCTGGCGGGCTACAATCCAGGGGGTTACAAAGAGTCAGACACGACTGAGTGACTAAGCAGTGCACAGTCATAAAGGGATTGTCAATGGCAGCACTGTGGGAAAGTCACACCAATCTCAGTCCAAAGCTCATTCTCTTAGCTTCTCCCCTGCTCTTTGCTGCTGTTCAGTCGCCAAGGCATGCCTGACTCTTTGTGACCCCATGGACCGCAACACGCCAGGCTCCTCCATCCTCCACTATCTCCCGGAGTTTGCTCAAACTCACAACCATTGAGTGGGTGATGCTATCTAACCATCTCATCCTGTGCCGCCCCCTTCTCCTTTTGCCTCCAATCTTTCCCAAAATTAACATCTTCACATAAGGTGTCCAGAGTATTGGGGCATCAGCTTTAGCATCAGACCTTCCAATGAATATTCAGGGAAGGTCTGATGCTAAAGCTGATGCTCCAATACAGCTTTGTGTTACTCCTTTCCTGATTTTGAGCCAGTCCATTGTTTCAAGTAAGGCTCTGTGACTTCTTGACCTGCATACAGGTTTCTCTCCTGCTATACCCCCTCCCAATTTAATCTTGCTAAATAAAAGCCTTAATGCAGTCTATAGTGAAAGTCTGAGATGCCCGTATCAGATTAATCTACCGTGAGTGATCCTGAAAGATTTAGGGGTATAATATTACAACATTCATGCTTTCCTGGTGGCTCAGTGGTAAAGGATCCACCTGCCAATGAGGTTTGATCCCTGGGTTGCGACAACTCCCTGGAGAAGGAAATGGTAACCACTCCAGTATTCTTGCTGGGGAAACTTCACGGACAGAGGAGCCTAGCAGTCTACAGTCCCTGAGGTCCCAAAAAGTTGGACACAATTTAGCAACTAAAGCAACAGCGACAGCACTCTAACATTCACACTCTACGAAACTACTTAGCTGGTGACACACGCAGTGGTTAGAGCGGCTTTGGAAAGAAAATCAAGGGAGAAGGAAGAAGCAGAGACACCAGATCATTTATCTGGGGGAGTGTGTTGATCTCTATGAGAACGTGAAAGAATCCCCTATGCTCACTACTATCACTTCCACAAAGTTTTCTCCTTTTGGAGACTTTCTGAAAACATAGATCCGTATTTTATTTTACAAGGAAGAAGAATAGTAGAGTCTTTGGTATAGAGATTAAAAAGAGGGCCTGCTGAAGGAACAGATACAGAAGTGCAGCGTCTATGAGGGAAGAGCAAAAGGAGGTTATTTTAAATTAGATTTTCTTTGAACGTAGAGCCCACCACCAAGAGAAACCACAGTCTGCTTCCAAGGTATAGTAATCGAAAGAAATCAAAGTTGTTTTCTTTTTCCCTTTTAAAAGCACACTTTGTTGACTTCTAGACAGCTTTATGAGATATGTGCCAAATGCAAAGTAGACACTGAACTGTGATAATTAATACAAGGGTCTAGGTTTCTCTCATAACAATGTGAACCATGGGGACTGCTTATTTTATTAGCTAAAAAAATATAAAGCACAATACTCACACAGGCTTTGATGCCATTAGGAAATAATGAGAAAGAGGAATAACAGTTTTATTGAAATAGAAACACCATATGTGTTACAGCAAAAAATGGCAATGTCAACTCATCTATTTACCTACATTCTTTACCCAAATTCTCATTCAAATGACCAGAATCATATAAAAATAGAAAGCACTCTGTTTCAGAACACTAGCCATAGGGTATCAGCCAACTATTTGCAAGATACTCTGCCATTGTAAATTAGACTGAATGTGTGGTTATAGAAGAAAGATACAGACCATGAGTGGCCGCAACACATGAAAGAAAAGTCCTCCAAGTGGAAGGAGAAGGACAAGAATCCATATAGAGACATAACTGAGGGAAGTCAGGTGGCAGGAACCAGGGAAAGCAAAGCCATGTTGTTTGGGGGTGGAGGGGGTATGTTTTAACTTTCTTGGTGCAAAAGTCAAGAGTCCAGATCATGTTTTATATGGGTGGTATGGGCTTCCCTGGTGGATCAGATGGTAAAGAATCTGCCGGCAAGGCAGGAGACCCAGGTTTGATCCTGGGATGGGGAAAGATCCTTTGAAGAAGGGAATGGCAACCCATTCCAGTATTCTTGCTGGAGAATTCCATGCAGAGAGGAGCCTGGTGGGCTACAATCCATGGGATTGCAGTCAGACAGGACTGAGTAACTGACATGTACTTGGTTATGATACTTATATATATAGGAAAGAACAGGAAATATCTGAATAGAGAAACCCATAAATACACACAATAAGAGCACAGACAAAAATGCTAAAGTAAGTCCAAATAACTTATAAATAATAAATACGAAAAGAAACAGCCTTATCAAAAGACAAAGATCTGAGATTGTAACAACAAAAAAAATTTAACCAAATGCTGATTACAGGAAATCAAATCTAAATCAAATCCCTTATGATTATACAGTGGAAGTGAGAAATAGATTTAAGGGCCTAGATCTGATAGAGTGCCTGATGAACTATGGAATGAGGTTCGTGATATTGTATAGGAGACAGGGATCAAGACCATCCCCATGGAAAAGAAATGCAAAAAAGGCAAAATGGCTGTCTGGGGAGGCCTTACAAATGGCTGTGAAAAGAAGAGAAGCAAAAAGCAAAGGAGAAAAGGAAAGATATAAGCATCTGAATGCAGAGTTCCAAAGAATAGCAAGAAGAGATAAAAAAGCCTTCTTCAGTGATCAATGCAAAGAAATAGAGGAAAACAACAGAATGGAAAGACTAGAGATCTCTTCAAGAAAATTAGAGATACCAAGGGAACATTTCATGC
>NW_011494715.1:9304662-9312301 GCF_000754665.1 Bison bison bison | reverse complement strand
TCCAAATCCTGAAAGATGATGCTGTGAAAGTGCTGCATTCAATATGCCAGCAAATTTGGAAAATTCAGCAGTGGCCACAGGACTGGAAAAGGTCAGTTTTCATTCCAATCCCAAAGAAAGGCAATACCAAAGAATGCTCAAACTACCACACAATTGCACTCATCTCACACGCTAGTAAAGTCATGCTCAAAATTCTCCAAGCCAGGCTTCAGCAATACGGGAACCGTGAACTTCCTGATGTTCAAGCTGGTTTTAGAAAAGGCAGAGGAACCAGAGATCAAATTGCAAACATCTGCTGGATCATGGAAAAAGCAAGAGAGTTCCAGAAAAACATCTATTTCTGCTTTACTGACTATGCCAAAGCCTTTGACTGTGTGGATCACAATAAACTGTGGAAAATTCTAAAAGAGATGGGAATACCAGACCACCTGACCTGTCTCTTGAGAAACCTGTATGCAGGTCAGGAAGCAACAGTTAGAACTGGACATGGAACAACAGACTGGTTCCAAATAGGAAAAGGAGTACGTCAAGGCTGTATATTGTCACCCTGCTTATTTAACGTATATGCAGAGCACATCATGAGAAACGCTGGACTGGAAGAAACACAAGCTGGAATCAAGATTTCCGGGAGAAATATCAATAACCTCATATATGCAGATGACACCACCCTTATGGCAGAAAGTGAAGAGGAACTAAAAAGCCTCTTGATGAAAGTGAAAGAGGACAGTGAAAAAGTGGCTTAAAGCTCAACATTCAGAAAACGAAGATCATGGCATCCGGTCCCATCACTTCATGGGAAATAGATGGGGAAACAGTGGAAACAGTGTCAGACTTTATTTTTTGGGGCTCCAAAATCACTGCAGATGGTGACTGCAGCCATGAAATTAAAAGACGCTTACTCCTTGGAAGGAAAGTTATGACCAACCTAGATAGCATATTAAAAAGCAGAGACGTTATTTTGCCAACAAAGGTCTGTCTAGTCAAGGCTACGGTTTTTCCTGTGGTCATGTATGGATGTGAGAGTTGGACTGTGAAGAAGGCTGAGCACCGAAGAATTGATGCTTTTGAACTGTGATGTTGGAGAAGACTCTTGAGCATCCTTTGGACTGCAGGAGACCCAAGCAGTCCATTCTGAAGGAGATCAGCCCTGGGATTTCTTTGGAAGGAATGATGCTAAAGCTGAAACTCCAGTACTTTGGCCACCTCATGTGAAGAGCTGACTCATTGGAAAAGACTCTGATGCTGGGAGGGATTGGGGGCAGGAGGAGAAGGGGACGACAGAGGATGAGATGGCTGGATGGCATCACTGATTCAATGGACGTGAGTCTCAGTGAACTCTGGGAGTTGGTGATGGACAGGGAGGCCTGGCGTGCTGTGATTCATGGGGTGGCAAAGAGTCGGACACAACTGAGCGACTGAACTGAACTGAACTGATTACAGGAATCACAACTAAAATAATGGTAGAGGAGGAAAAGAAAAAGACAGGCATTTATGAAGCATTTAATGCCCAGCAGTCACTGTTCTAAGTACAGATTTTTATCTTATTTTATATTAGTAACTACTACACAAGATAACACTACTTTATGGCTGTGTTGCAAAAGAGAAAATAGAATCACAAAGAAGTTAAATAACTTTCCCAAAGCCACATAGTTTACTCAGTTGTGGAGCCATGAAATTTCTGCCTTAGAGGCAAAAAAAAAAAAAGCTAAAACATAGTTGGCAGATTCAAACAAAAGAAAGACATGCAACATTAATGTAAACAGTACCATTTTTCCATTTGCTTGGCACTGAAATGTTTGAACAGGAAACTACACACATTCACATGTAACAAAAACTTTCTTAAAAAAAAGAAAACTAAAGAAGACAGTTATTAAAAAAAAAAACGAGTGAATTAACAATCCTTATTAAAATACATGGAATAAAAAGTGCTCAATCAGATACTTAATAGGATCTACAGAACTTTTTTCCTGTTTTTTTTTTTTTTTTTTTTACTTAATGTATAGTTGATCCACAATGTCGTGCTGGTTTTGGGTACACAGCCTAATGGTTCAGGTTTCTCTCCCTCTCTCTCTCTCTCTCTCTCTCTATATATATATATTTATTTATTTATCGTATTCATATATATGTATATATTCTTTTTCAGATTCTTTTCAATTAAAAATTATTATCAACCCAGAATTTTAAGTTGGTGAAAGGTTACACACGTATGAGTTTTTACATAAAGAATCTTCCTAGAAAGAGCCAGGACCAGCCATGCATGATTTTCCCATAACTAAATGAAATAATACATGAAGGAATGAACACCTGTTCGTTTTCAACAGTCTGAGTTGATAAAAATTTCCTAAATTTTTAATTATGAAAACACACACACATACACACAGTTAAATCCCAGTGGCAGAAACTAAAGGCAGAAATTTCCTGACCATAATGTAACAGATACTTTCAGTTAGAAATAGATCACAAAACAAACTACTTAATTTAAGCCTGTGTGATATGACATAAGTGGGGCTTCCCTGGTAGCTCAGTCATTTAAGAATCTGCCTACAGTGCAAGAGACGCAGGTTCCATCCCTGGGTTGGGACGATCTCCTGGAGAAGGGAATGGCCACCCGCTCCAGGATTCTTGCCTGGGAAATCCCATGGACAGAGGAATCTGGTGGGCTCCAGTCCATAGGGTTGCAAAGAGTCAGACACGACTGAAGCAACTTAGCACATCTGCACACAAACGCAATGTGAAAAAGATGTGGGGGTTTGTGGGTCTTAAGAACATATGGATGAGTTTTTTCATCAGTGCTGTTATGAGCAGGCACTTCATGTGTTTGCATTACAAAGTTGGTAAATGTGTTAAACATACCAATTTTTGTAATCCTTTAAGTATATGTCATATTTTTTCTAATATTCTATATAGTATTTCTCTATAAAGTCTTCAAATTATTCTCATAAGAAAAAGACAGCTTTGTCATATAATTAAAGCTATGCTTCTTCCCACATTGAAAAAAATCTCACGACATGTTAACTTTTCAAGAAATTTAAAAATTGTAAGTAAAAGGTGAGTCTTTTAACAAGGAATTACTGAAATAAAATTATTTCCCCATGATTGCCTTTAAGAGACTGATTTCTATATTCTACTGTATTCCTTTAAGAAAAAAAAAAACTGTCTCTTTTGCCTAATTTAAAAGTTAATTACTGTGCTGTCATTGTGCAATTGACTTTTTTAAAGGAATCTATCTCTTATCATCTTTAAATTTCAAATAACATGATGACAAGTAAAGGCATCATTACATTCTTCCAGTGTCAGAGTCCCAGATGAATAATCAATAATACCTTAGTATGCATATGTATAAAAAATTATAATGATTAGATGAAGCTTTTGGACGTATTTTTCAAAGATGCACCTACACATAAAATTTTATTTTGTTTAATTGTAATTACATGTTACATTCTTTTAAACATAATTATCAAGGTTTAGTCTTCAGTTCCATAAATTACTACAGGAATGAAACAACAACAATTCACAGAACTGTTAAAGGGGTACAGATGAAGGCACACATAATCCAAAGAAAGAGCCTTTTGCAGGTTTTGTAAAGATGGTCAGGGTTACGGTGCTTGATGAATAATGACCACGGTTTCCAAGGATACAGTCAGGGATGAGGACAACCAACGGGATGACGTATAGATCGCTGGGTGGGGGAGGCCGTGGGGTACGTATTCTGTCTGCAACTAAGATAGCACTTCCACTAGAACCACGTGATTTGATAAAACATAAAATAAGAGAAAATTTTAAATGAAGAATATGACTAAGAATATTTTCAGCAACCTTGAATAGCTGACTCATGTGGTTTTATTCTATTGATTAGGCAACAGGGAGCCATGATGATTGTTTTAACAGAAGAGGAACAGTGTATATATAACTTCACTTGAGGGGTATTTGATATTCTGCTAATAAAAGGTCAAGGAAAGAAAGCCTAAACTCAAGGCAGTTGATGTGCATTAACATCACCTGCAAGCTTGTCAAAACACAGGCTACTGGGACCCGTTCTTCCCAGAGCGTCGGATTCAGTAGGTCCTGCGCTTCTGTAAGTTGGAATGTGGTGCTGATGTTGCCAGACTGAGGACCAGCCCTGGGGGCCACTGGTGGAATAGTTTGGTGAGAGCGAGGGCTTCCCAGGTGCTCAGTGGTAAAGAACACACCCACCCATGCAGGAAACACAAGTTCAGTCCCTGGGTCGGGAAACCCCGGGATGAGGACATGACAACCCACTGCTGTATTCCTGCCTGGGAAATGCCAGAGACAGAGGAGCCTGGAGGTACAGTCCATAGGGTCGCAAAGGAGTCGGGCACGACTTAGAGACTAAACGGCCACCACCAAAGATACCTGAACTACTGTGGTTCATTAGGATCATACGGAACTAGACACGACAGGAGGTCTAACTGCGGCCAAAGAGTGGGGGTTTACTTTTCTCCCCTACAAATTCTAAAGGAATATCTCCATGGATCATACAGTTGCTCAAGAATGTCACTAAAAATCAGGACCCCTTTGTCATTTCTGATCTGTATGCCGTGTGATGTTAATCCTTGTGGTTTCACCATGGCTAATGTACCTCCAGGCATCGTGTCCCTGTTCAAGGCAAACCCTCCTAGAGAGGCTTTTTAAATTTTTTGTTAAAAGGACTGCCTCATCCAGGGATTTATACTGACTTCTCAATAGCCAAGTGTGTGTCATAAGACTTTATTTCTCCAGCTCTAAAGGTAGTTGGATAGAAAGCAAAGCAGACTACTGGCTGGCACATTTGTCTTCCTGAACAAAGTCAGGATTCTTCTGACAAAGTAGTGGTCGCGGGCATGAGGTGGGTGACTAACAGTGTTTGCTACACAGAGGAGGAGAACGTGACTGTGGACATGAAAGGCCAGAGAAGATATAGATCTTGAAAACTGATTTCTAAGTTTTTCACATCTTTCTAACCTCAGTTGAAATGTAGCTCCTCTGGAAATCCTTTCTTGACCCACAACTCTCAAGTTAAATCAAAGACTTCTATTATTTAGCCTTGGCAACTGGAATAATTAGTCACCAGGTAGTAGACTGGAGAAGAACATTCAGAACATCGAGGACTGATGGAGCTCTCACCCCTAGACAGGAAGATGAGACCAGATGCCTTTCGGCCTTAATAGAACTGCTTTTCAAGAAAACTGGTGACCTTCCTGGGGGAGGGTCTTTGAGAGTGCTGGAGCCTGGGAGAGGGACGGTGTGTAGGTCCTGGTGCTGGGTGTGGAGGGGAAATGCATAAAGGGAGCTCTGCCCACACAGAAAGCTACTCATTTATTTCAGGAGAAATACTGCCTCCTTCTAAAAAAGAACAGGCTATATTAAAAGGGAGAAAGGAGAACATTTTTTAAAAGGAGAGTTTGGAAATGGAAAATATGATGCAGAAATAAAAGATCCTCTGGAGAGACTAAGAAATAAAAAGGGCAGAGTTCAGAGTCACATTAATGTACTTGAAAAAGCTCAAGCTGAACAAGTTTTATACATGAGAGAATGAAGGGGGAAAAAGGAAGATCGAAATGAAACAGAAAAGTTTAAGACATGAATAAAAAGATGCAACACATTCAGAATTCAGCTAATAGGAGTTAGAAAAAGTAGAGAACAGAAATAACGAGGAAGAGAAAATAATCAAAAAATGATGGACTAGGATGTCCCTGGCTGGAGAAAATCGTAAGTCCTTAGACTGAAAGGGCATTTTTAACATACCGAGTAGAAAGAAATATGATACGTTCAGCATGAGGGTGATGAAAAAACTTTCAAACTATTTCAGGAAAAGGAAAGCAAAAGAAAACATACACACACAAAAAGACACCCTACCTACAAGGAACAAATAAATATCCAAGAATCAAAATTCACTCAGAAATAGACACGGGCACACAACAGAGCTCAATGACCACGGAGTTCAGAGCTTTGGCGTTCTGAAAAACTTCAAGTGGAAAAGACGGTGAACTCAGAATTTTGTAATCATTCACACTGAAAATAGAATTTTATAAAGAAAGTATCAGTACGGAGTGAGAGCAAAGGAAAGATGATACTACACGGGTTAAGAATTCAAAATGGGTCCCTTCAATGCACCCTATATGTAATTTTTCCAGGTTTGTTGAGACGTAATCAATGTACAACATTGTATGAGTCCAAGGTGTCCAACATAATGATTTGATATGTGTATATATTGCAAAATGATCTCCATAATAAGTCAACATCCATCACCTCATATAGTTACAAAAGTTTCTCTTGTGCTAAGAACTTTTAAGATCTAATCTCTTGTTCAGTCGCCAAGCTGTGTCTGACTCTTTGCCACCCCACGGACTGCAGCACGCGAGGCCTCCCTGTCCCTCACCACCTCCCAGAGTTTGCCCAAGTTCATGTCCATTGAATCAGCGATGCCATCCAACCATCTGATCCTCTTTGCAACTTTTAAATACACAACAGAGTATTGTTACCTCTGTCACCATGCTGTACAAGACACCCTCAGAGTGAAGGCAGTTTGTATAACACTTTTTATGCTGTATCACAGGTAGATTTTTAGATATCTCTTCCATACCTCTTTCTTCATGAACTATTTCCATCTCCTTGAGACAAGAGCAATATTTAATTCATCTTTGTGTATATGCATCTTGCATGTATATATGCTCAGTCCCTCACTCATGTCTGACTCTTTGCAACCCCATGGACTGTAGCCCACCAGGCTCCTCTGTCCATGGGATTCTCCAGGCAAGAACACCGCAGTGAGTTGCCATTTCCTCCTCCAGGGGATCTTCCCGACTCAGGGATTGAACCTGCGTCTCCTGTATCTCCTGCATTGACAGGTAGATTCTTCACCACTGAGTCGTGCATCTTACAGAGCCTGATAAACAACTGTTTAGTGTTGTTTAGTAAAGAAAACACGGGGAAATGGAGACAAAGGAGAGGAAGCTATTTCTATTTCAGGGATCAGTCCCATCGCAGGCACCTTGGACTCGCATCATGGAAACTAACAATACACTTCTGCAGGTCGGGTTTGTGAGAAAATTCCAAAACTTTCTGTTCCAGCCCACTCTCTGCTGGGAGCAAACACAGGGCTGGAATGCCATCTCTATACGACAAAAAGCCAGGCTGCAGAAAGGGTGAGAGGGAAGGACACGGGTGCATAAGGGGGAGGAGCCCGCTCACGGGTGGGAGAGGCAGCCCACGGCTGTTGTCAGAGGGGCGTCCCACCTTAGGAGCCCCATCGAGGAGCAGGTCCGGCTTGCATCCGCAGTGGAAGGAGCCATCATCCCACTGAGAGTCTGAGGCGGCACGGAGCCCACCAGCTAGGTGGCTGAGGAACAGTGTGGCCCAAGTACGGACTCTCGGCAACCTGGTGCTGAGCCTCTGTGGCTGCAGTCCATCTGAACCGCCCACAGGAGGGCAGGACACGGCGCGCCTGTCTCAGCGTTCCTGTGCTAAACCCGCCAGCAAGGCTTCCCTGGAGGCCAGTGGATGAGCATCCTGCTGCCAACACAGGAGACACGAGCTCGATCCCGGTCCCGGGAAGATTCCTCGGAGCAACTCAGCCCTGTGGGCCACACCCACTGACGCCCGCTTGGCCCAGGGCCCCTGCTCCCCACCCAGAGAAGCC
>NW_011494715.1:9300267-9304562 GCF_000754665.1 Bison bison bison | reverse complement strand
ATAAATGAATACATAAAACTATAAAAAGATAATAAAAATAAATTCAGTTCAGTTCAGTCGCTCGGTCGTGTCTGACTCTGGGACCCCATGGACTGCAGCACGCCAGGCCTCCCTGTCCATCACCAACTCCCGGGGTTTACTCAAACTCATGTCCATCCAGTCAGTAATGCCATCCAACCATCTCATCCTCTGTCCTCCCCTTCTCCTCTTGCTTTCAATCTTTCCCAGCATCAGGGTCTTTTCCAATGAGTCAGCTCTTCGCATCAGGTGGTCAAAGTATTGGAGTTTCAGCTTCAGCATCAGTCCTTCAATGAATTAAACAAACAAATTTAACTTAAATAATTTAACTTAACTAGTCAATTTAATTTAATTAAACTAACACAAATAAATTAAGCTAACTTAAAAAAAAGTCTCAGAGGCTCCCCACGGGTCTGAAGATCTAGGATTGTCCACGTTGCACGGCAGTCCCTGGGAGTCCCCAGGCCCACGGATTCGCGGACTCCGGTGAGGAAACCAGTCTCCTCTGCTCCTCAGCACAGCAGCTCCTCCCCACCCGAGGACGCTGCTCAGGGTGTCTCCACTTGCACACCCGGCCCTGCCCTCTGCCCTGGGCTTCCACCCCGTTCGGTCGTCCTTCTGTCTCGGTTCAAACCCTTCTTTCTCCCGGAGGTCTTCCCTGCAGCCCCAGGCCAGGTCTCCCTGGAGAGCACTCTCCGGAGCACACTTCCCCTCCCCAGGCCTTTGCCGGAGTAATCAGAGCTCTCTCTCCATCAGTTTAGCGCCTCCCATCCCCTCTGGGTTCTAGGCCTTCGGGGCTGAGGGCGAGTCTGTCTTTGTACCAAGCTCCGGGCAGCCCAGGGTCCAGGATGTGCATTCTCAGTGGAGCTACATCACCCTCAAAGGGGCGAAAGGGAGTTCCTTGGGGAAATGAAAACAATCTCACTCCTGTTCTGTGTAAATCAGACATCTACATACAGAACAAAAAAGTATATTCCATGTATTTTGTGCTATTAAAATTTTACAGGGTGCAGGAAGGCAATTGGGAGAAAATGTCTAAAAAGTTTCCTGGAGTGGATGATAATGAAGACAAAACAAGACAGGATAAAACACTGATCCCCAGTCCTCAGGCCCTGAATCGTCACTGCTGCGCTGTGCTCAGTCGTCTTTGGCTCCTTGAGACCCTGTGGACTCTTTGAGACCCAGGCTCCTCTGTCCATGGGCTGTCCATGGGGTTTCCCAGGCAAGGAGATCTTCTGATCCAGGGATCAAACCCGCACCTCTCGCATTTCCTGCACTTGCAGGCAGATTCTTTACCACTAACACCACCTAGGGAGCCCTCTGTTGCAAATGCGTTGCCATGTTTGTCTTAAATCCGTATAAATTTAGATGGTGCTTTTAAGAAACAAACGCCATAAACAGCAAAGAGGAAGGGCATCCCCAAGTGTATGTAGACCGCCGCACAGCTCAGGTCTGCTTCAGTCAGCGCACAGGCTGGTATTTAAGGTAACTCTTCAGCTTGGAGGCTGAGCTTACCGGATGCCCACAATGCTCCATTCTCCTCTCACAAGACTTCTACACTGCACACTATTAATAAATACGATTGCAACAGGCACCATGACAGCAAGTGCGCCGTCACAGAGGACACACCGGGGAGAATGATCTACTGACATGAAGATTTCCATCTAGTGAGCAGGGACCCTTGCCACCTGAGATAAAGCATATTTAGACAGAGTAGCGTACAAGGGGGCTCAGTGTTAAAAAAACCACTTGCCAATACAGGAGACTTAGGCTCAGTCCCTGGATGGGGAAGTTCCCCTGGAGGAGGAAACAGCAACCTACTCCAGTATTCTTGCCTGGAAAGTTCCATGGACAGAGGAGCCAGGTGGGCTACAGTCCATGGGGTCACCAAGAGTCGGACACAAGTGAGCACATGTGCACAGACAAGCACGTATTAAACACTCATTATTATCTGTCATTCTTTTTCTAACACCAGTGGAAGTAACATCTCTAGTGGTATTATTATTCATCTCCTCCTTGTGATATCAGCATACCAAGCCCAGCGTTAAAGTAAGCACTTCATTAATACCTGACAAATAACATACAGTTCTAGCCAAGGAATGCCTTCCCCTCCATTATGATCCTTTCGCAGTTTCTGGAACCAGTATCAGGTAAAAACGAAACATGCAGGCCCTTTATTTAACAATTTGTAAAGCCAAGTGCCACACCTGGGATAAAGTTTTAGCTTGTTTTCACTTGGTCTCACTCCATACTAGATATGTTTATGATTCTAAAAATTAACACAGAACTTATTACCATATTATTTCATTTTAACCAATGAGCCTATTTCGTCCCAGATCACAGCCCTTCCTATTTTGATGCCGCGACTGACAGAGTCCACACGTGACCTGGAATAATCATTGCCACTTACTCTGCGGCTGTCGTCATGCCCGCCACCAAGTATTAAGAGAAGAGACGCAGGCCTGTGGCTGCCGCAGCGAGCACTGGGGACGGGAATCAATCTTGGAGCCAGCGCTGGGAGAGAGGACCCCGCCCAGCGGCGCCGTGCCGACTACACAGGAAACTCAGTCCTGGACATGACGAACGAGCCTCGGATGAAACACGTCTGTGAGATTTTAGCAGCTCGACACTGAGCACCCAGCTCTGAAAGGCGATGATTATCCATCAATGTTGAACACAATCTGGAGCCCTAGAAACAGACTGTCGTTTGAGGATTAGCGTCGGCATAAGAAACTCATGGGTCGGCTGTCTGTGCGCGCACACAGCGTGCGTATACAGCGTGCGTATATACGTGCTCTTCTTAACAGACGCGCGTGGCGCTCCCACCGGAAGGCCAGGCCGGAGGGCCGTGCGCGCCGGCCGGGCCCTCCCTGCTGCTGCCAGGGGAGTCTGCATTCCTACCCGGTTGCTGTTGTTCACTCTCTAAGTCGTGTCTGACTGCTTTGCAATTCCATGCTTGCCAGGCTCCTCTGTCCATGGGATTTCCAAGGGAAGAATACTAGAGTGGGTAGCCATTCCCTTCTCCAGGGGATCTTCCTGACCCAGGGATCGAACCTGCGTCTCCTGAATTGGCAGGCGGGTTCTTTACTGCTGAGCCACTGGGGACGCTTATGTGTATCACAGTGGGAAAACTGAGTTAAACACAAGATAGCCATCCCTTGAGCCTTCACTGTGAGCCAAATGATCTATCAACCTATCACATTTAATCCTTCCAAAGTCCCTGCTTTGTTGTTTAGTGTCTGAGTCACGTCAGACTCTGCACCCCATGGACGGTAGCCCACCAGGCTCCTCGATCCGTGGGATTCTCCAGGCAAGAGTACTGGAGTGGGTTGCCATTTCCTCCTGCAGGGGATCTTCCCAACCCAGGGACTGAAACCACGTCTCCTGTTTGGTGGGTGTGGAAACATGATGGACTATGGCCTCAGACCCCAGACTTGGACCTGAATTTGTCTGTTTCAAAACTTAGGGTTTTAACTCTATGACATAGATCACAGCAAGATCCTCTACAACCCACCTCATAGAGTAATGGAAATAAAAACAAAAATAAACTTGGGACCTAATTAAACTTAAAAGATTTTACAAAGGAAAGGAAACTATAAACAAGGTGACGATAACCCTTAGAATGGGAGAAAATAACAGCAAATGAAACAAATGACAAAGGATTAATTTCCAAAATGTACAAGCAGCTCATACAAGTCAATACTAGAAAAACAAACAACCCAATCAAAAGGTGGGGAAAAGACCTAAATAGACATTTCTCCAAAGCAGACATATGGATGGCTAACAAACAAACGAAGAGATGCTCAACATTGCTCATTATTAGAGAAATGAAAATCAGAACTAAGACGAGACATCACCTCCTACCAGTCAGAATGACCATCATCAAAAAGTCTATAAAACTAAATGCCGGCGAGGGTGTGGAGAAAGGGAAACCTCCTGCACTGTTGGTGGGAATGCAAATTGATACAGCTACTATGGAAGACGGTATGAAGACCCCAAGAAAAAGAAATGCAAAAAAGCAAAATGGCTGTCTGGGGAGGCCTTACAAATAGCTGTGAAAAGAAGAGAAGTGAAAAGTAAAGGAAAAAAGGAAAGATATACCCATCAATGCAGAGTTCCAAAGAATAACAAGGAGATATAAGAAAGCCTTCCTCAGTGATCAGTGCAAAGAAATTGAGAAAAACAATAGAATGGGAAAGAGTAGAGATCTCTTCAAGAAAATTAGAGATACCAAGGGAACATTTCATGCAAAGATGGGCTCAATAAAGGACAGAAAT
>NW_011494715.1:9281688-9300167 GCF_000754665.1 Bison bison bison | reverse complement strand
CAGGACTGGAAAAGGTCAGTTTTCATTCCAATCCCAAAGAAAGGCAATGCCAAAGAATGCTCAAACTACTGCACAATTGCACTCATCTCACACGCTAGCAAAGTAATGCTCAAAATTCTCCAAGCCAGGCTTCACCACTACATGAACTGTGAACTTCCAGATGTTCAAGCTGGCTTTAGAAAAGGCAGAGGGATCAGAGATCAAATTGCCAACATCTGCTGGATCATGGAAAAAGCAAGAGAGTTCCAGAAAAACATCTATTTCTGCTTTACTAACTATGCCAAAGCCTTTGACTGTGTGGATCACAATAAACTGTGGAAAATTCTAAAAGAGATGGGAATACCAGACCACCTGACCCGCCTCTTGAGAAATTTGTATGCAGGTCAGGAAGCAACGGTTAGAACTGGACATGGAACAACAGACTGGTTCCAAATTGGAAAAGGAGTACGTCAAGGCTGTATATTGTCACCCTGCTTATTTAACTTCTATGCAGAGTACATCATGAGAAACGCTGGACTGGAAGAAACACAAGCTGGAATCAAGATTGCCAGGAGAAATATCAATAATCTCAGATATGCAGATGACACCACCCTTATGGCAGAAAGTGAAGAGGGACTAAAAAGCCTCTTGATGAAAGTGAAAGTGGAGAGTGAAAAAGTTGGCTTAAAGCTCAACATTCAGAAAGCGAAGATCATGGCATCCAGTCCCATCACTTCATGGCAAATAGATGGGGAAACAGTGGAAACAGTGGCAGACTTTATTTGTTTGGGGCTCCAAAATCACTGCAGATGATTTGCAGGTGATTGCAGCCATGAAATTAAAAGATGCTTATTCCTTGGAAGGAAAGTTATGACCAACCTAGACAGTATATTAAAAAGCAGAGACATTACTTTGCCAACAAAGATCTGTCTAGTCAAGGCTATGGTTTTTCCAGTAGTCATGTATGGATGTGAGAGTTGGACTATAAAGAAAGCTGAGCACCGAAGAATTGATGCTTTTGAACTGTGGTGTTGGAGAAGACTCTTGAGAGTCCCTTGGACTGCAAGAAGATCCAACCAGTCCATCCTAAAAGAGATCAGTCCTGAATGTTCATTGGAAGGACTGATACTGAAGCTGAAACTCCAATACTTTGGCCACCTGATGCAAAGAACTGACTCATTTGAAAAGACCCTGATGCTGGGAAAGATTGAAGGTGGGAAGAGAAGGGCACGACAGAGGATGAGACGGTTGGATGTCATCACTGACTCAGTGGACATGAGTTTGAGTTGGTGATGGACAGGGAGGTCTGGCGTGCTGCAGTCCATGGGGTCACAAAGAGTCAGACACGACTGAGTGACTGAAGTGAACTGAACTGATGAAGATTCCTTAAAAAACTAAGAATAAAACCACCATATGACCCAGCAATCCCCCTACTAGACAATTACCCTGAGGAAACCAACACTGAGAAAGACACATGCACCCAAAGTGCAGTGCAGCTCCGTTTAGAGTAACGGACATGGAAGCACCCAGATGCCCATCACAGATGAAAGGATAAGAAGCTCTGGTGCACATACAGTGGAATATTACTCAGCCACAAAAAGGAACGCATCTGAGGTGGAGGATTCTCGAGCCTATTATACAGAGTGAAGTAAGTCAGAAGAGAAAAACAAATGTCATATATGAACACACGTGTGTGGAATCTAGAAAGATGGTACTGATGAAGTCACTTCCAGGGAAACAGTGCAGACACAGAAATGGAGATCAGACCTGTGGACACAGTGGGCTGGAGGAAGGAGAGGGAGGAGGGAGAGGAGGGAGAGGGAGGGAGCAGGGAGGAGGGAGAGGGAGGGAGGAGAGGGTAACAGGGAAACGTACCTCACCTTGTGTAAATCCAATAGCCAGCGGGAGTTAGACTCAGGGAACTCACCCTGGGCTTTGCAACAACCCAGAGGGATGCGGTGGGGAGGGGGCTGGGAGAGAGGCTCAAGAGGGAGGGGACATATGCACACCATGTTGATGTTTGGCAGAAAGCAACACAATACTATAAAGCAATTATCCTTCAATTAAAAATAAATAAAATTTTAAAAATTATCCCCCTCACAAAAAAATCATGTTTTAATCATGGCATCGTATGGACTCATTCAGATATCTTCTAGAAGAAAAAGCCGTTCTTCCACGCTAATAAGCAAACACAAAGCAAGGAACATGCTGCGTTGCCTGTCGTGTAAACACCTCGTCTTTAGTGACACAGTCTGAAACAGTGAATTTGCGTCATCTTTAGTAATATAATCTGAAACACTGTGAATTTGTTTCATCTTTGATATTTTAATATATTATCACATACCATTAGATGATTGTAAAGCTGACAAAGAATATATTCAAATCAAGAAATACAGCTTGAAATGAAAAGTTTCTTGGGAACGCTGAGCCTCACCTGGGTCTTCATTGGAAACACAATGGGAGTCGATACAAACACTGCTGACATTCTGCCACTGGCGTAACCGTTCTTGGAGCTGGCCAGGCGAGGTGTGCGTGTTTTCTGAGAACTGCTCTCCCTAGCATCGTCACTGCCGTATTTATAAGCAATAAAAGTCCACAGCGCCATTGTTCCGGCTCCCTTCGGCCTAAACCGCGACGACGCAGAGAGGTGAAAATATACTCATATTTAGACCCCACTACTAGACACCCTGATGCGGTTGGTCTGGGGTCCAGGCACTAGTAAGTCTTTATAGCCCCCACCCCCAAGTGACTCTAATGCACAGTCTGGGTCGACACATACAGATATTAAATGAGACAAAAGGAAGGGGGATGAAATTTAGATCACGGGCAAAATAGGAGAAAGTATTCTTGCTGCTATCTCTCTGGGTGTTAAGATAATATTTTGAAATGTTACTCATCTATTTTCGCCAGTATTTTTCCTCTCTCCTCTGCTTTAATCTCTGGGCACTGCTGTGTTTTCTCTGCTCGTGGCCTCTGGAAAGGAATGCAATGGTAGACCGCAAGAACACAGGGAGCCCCTGCTGGTTTCTGTTTTAAAAAACATTGGGAGCATAACTTGTCCGTCTCTCCCTAGTAAAACCTTTTCTCAGTGCAAACAGAAGGGTGAAAATCAGAGGTTAAATCATTTGAGTACAGTTTCTCTGTGGGTCCTGGAGAAAAGATCTGTGGGCAGTATTCTTACAGATTGGAGACTGGCCAGCTCCCCAAAGACATGAAGTCCAGGGCTTCCCTGGTGGTCTAGGAGTTAAGAACCCATCTTCTCATGCAGGGGACACGGGTTCAGTCCCTGCCCCAGGAGGACCCCACCTGCTGTGGAACTACTAAGCCCGTGAGCCACGACCACTGAAGCCTGCCTGCACGCGCTGGAGCTGTGCTCCACTTCAGGGGACAGCATGTGGAGAAGCCCGAGAACCACAAGGACCAGTACCCCCTACTGGCCACAAATAGAGAAGGCTTGCGTGTAGCAGGGAAGACCTCGTACAGCCAAAAAATAAATCTTTTCTAAAAAAAAATTTGAAAATCCAAGAGCAGAGGTGTCCTGGGCCTTGTTTCTTAGGTAAAGTCCCAGGGAGGCAGAATGTCTCCATAGGAAAACAACGATAGCAGCGTGCATATCTAGGCAGGATTGAAACAACATTCTGTAAGGGTCTCATACAAACAGCATGGAGTAGAACCAATGAAGAGACTCCATCAGTCCAAGAGGTACCGAGCCAGCAGAGGCTCACTGACCTGAGAAGGAGCTGGAGTGTCTCCATGGTTACCTGTGTAGACAGGTAACTGATAACTAGACAAGCCAGGCAAGGACTGTCTCCACAGACGCTCAGAACAAGGTGTCCATTCCTCCCTCCGAGGCCTTGGCATTTTATGATCTAAGTTTTAGACACAATTCAAGATAGAAGATTAAGAATCTCCAAACTGCCTAAGATTAAAAGATCTCGTGGCACTAGGGAAGAGATCAGCTCCGCATTTATGGGCCAACACTGGCACCCACTACAGTTTTAATGCAACGAGCTCGTGGTATTTCACTCACGTTACCTCTGATGCACTCCACACCTGTCTAGCTGAAGCGTGCCTTTGCCTGCAAACCTCTTCCTCTGTGTCTTTCCTCTGAAGCCACTTTGCCCGCTGAAGTAGAGAGCGAGAAGGTTAAATGTCCTTACAAGCGCACTCTTTGGCCAGTGACTGATGCCCACAAGGGTATAAAAGCCCACCTCTCTTGACTGAGGCTGGGATGACGCTGAGACATAACCTACCTTCTAGAGTCCCCTGCAGGGTCAGGCTGAGGATGGGTCTGTGGGATTTAGAAGCCCCCACTACCAGAGCCAGGCGGCACTAGGGGTAAAGAACCTGCCTGCTAACGCAGGCATAAGAGACGCAGGATCCATCCCTGGGCTGAGAAGATCCCCCAGAGGAAGGCATGGCAACCCACTCCAGCATTCTTGTGGAGAGTCCCCATGGACAGAGGAGCCTGGCGGCTACAGTCCATGGGGTCACAAAAAACCAGACATGACTGAAGCGACTGAGCACACACACTTCCCCAAAGCCTCTTCAGTGTTCTGCTTCCCACACTTCCTAACCAGTTCCTCCTCTGATGGTCTCACGGATCCTCATCTCTAAATCTGGCTCTGGGGAACCTGGCCTGAGAGAGCGGCACGCTGCTGGCCCAGGCAAATTCTCTTCCTTCCGTGGGCCTGTTAGCCCACGCCATGCTCCCCACGACGCGCCAGCCTCTTTAGCTTGGGATGTGAGCCCTTGGCTAACAGATCTGTATCCGCCACTCGGCTTTCTTCCCTCATCAGTCCCTGCGTTACCCTTAGGTTCCAGCAGCTCCAAACTCTAACCCGTGAAGACACGGACTATTTTGCATGCCCATGCGTCCCTGCGCTGATCGCTCTGCTGACAGTACCCTCCCACTCTTGTCCATCTCGAAAACTCCCATTTCAGTCATAAAACACAACCTTCTCAAGAAACCTGTCTTCAAATGAATGGATAAAGAAGCTGAGCTACACACGCACAATGGGATATTACTCGTCCATAAAAAGGAAAGCATTTGAGTCAGTTCTGGTGAAGCAGATGAATCTAGAGCCTGTTACACAGAGTGCAGTAAGTCAGAAAGGAAAATAGCAAGTATCACATATTAACACGTATATGTGGAATCTAGAAAGACGGTACTGATGAACCTATTTGCAGGGCAGCAGTGGAGATGCAGACATGCAGAGCAGACTTGGGACAGAGTAGGGGAAGGAGAGGGCGGAACAAATTGAGAGACGAGTGTTGAAATACATACATTACCATGTGGAGAACAAAGCTGTTGCTGTTCAGTCGCTCAGTCGCTCAATCATATCCTACTCTTTGTGACCCCGTGGTCTGCAGCATGCCAGACTGCCCTGTCCAGCACCAACTCCTGGAGCTTGCTCAAACTCATGTCCATTGAGACGGTGATGCCCTCCAACCATCTCAGTCTCTGTTGTCCCCTTCTCCTCCTGACTTCAGTCTTTCTCAGCGTAACAGTCAGCTCTTTGCATCAGTATTTTGGTGGCCAAAACATTGGAGTTTCAGCTTCAGCATCAGTCCTTCCAATGAATATTCAGGACTGATTTCCTTCAGGATAGACTGGTGGGATCTCCTTGCAGTCCAAGGGACTCTCAAGAGTCTTCTCCAACACCGCAGTTCAAAAGCATTAATTCTTCAGCGCTCAGCTTTCTTTATAGTCCAACTCTCACATCCATATCTGACTACTGGAAACACCATAGCTTTGACTATATGGACCACTGTTGGCAAATTAATGTCTCTGCTTTTTAATGTGCTGTCTAGGTTTGTCATAGCTTTCCTTCCAAGGAGCAAGTGTCTTTTAATTTCATGGCTACAGTCGCCATCTGCAGTGATTTCGGAACCCAAGAAAATAAACAAAACAGATAAGCAGTGGGATTTGCTGTATGATGCAGGGAGCCGGAGCTCTGTGCTCTGTGACACAGAGAGGTGGGATGTGGTGGGATGTGGAAAGGAGGTTCAGGAGGGAGGGGGCGTATGCACACCTATGGCTGACTCATGCTGATGTATGGCAGAAACAGCACAATATGATAAAGCAGTCATCCTCCAATTAAAAATTAAAAAAAGAAGCCTGCCTTGCGTCTCCACATCAGTGGTCCCCAGCCTTTTGTCACCAAGGACTGGTTTCATGGAATCCAATTTTTCCGCAGATTGGGGCAGGAGGGGGAAGGGTTCAGGATGATTCGAGTGTGTGACATTTATCATGCACTTCATTTCTATTATTATCGCTTCAGATCCGCCCCAGATTGTCAGGCATCAGATCCCGGAGACTGGGGACCCCTGCTCTAAATCCACCAAAAGAAAAAAATCTCTATTACAGAGATTTAATCCTTCCATCTCTGCGCTTTGTTTTCGCCTTCGCATAGTTCTACTTTGTTTTAAGCGTACTCAATTTTAATGTGTTTACCTGCCTTTACTATTGGATAAGAAATTCTTTGTTAACAAAAACTGTGCTTGCCCCACCCTGTTCTTGGTGCCTAGCAAATAATTAATAGCATGGTGAAGTTTGCATTATTTTCCTCTTTGAGAACTTTTTTCATCATCTTCCAACTTGACCAAATCCTAATTACCCTTCAGTTTATACTCTTGATAGTAATATATTTTCATAAACATTCTAATGTATGCATATTTTTATTTCCTATATAAGGTCAGTATTCTGGAATTCTTATAGTCTTTGGTGCTTTTTTGGCCATTTCCTCCATTTCCCACTTTATCAGTTCTGTATCATTTGAATATATATCTCCTCAAGGAGGTCAAGGACTATATCATATTTGTCTCCTTGATTCCTTCTAAAATGCCCTTGATAAGTATGTGTCAGATGAATGAGTGAATAAAACAAAAGAACAAAACACAACTCTTTCTTTCCTGATATTACAGAGTTCTTTAAATGCAGACTTAGGACATAAACTTTCTTATGTCTCCAACAGGGAGTAGTCCCTTACAGATGCTCAATAAGTATCTACTGAATTATTAAGTGTTTTAACAGTCAATTTCTACATGAGTTGATTCCGTATTACCTTATTTTACAGGAGGCAGAAAGTAAGTTATGGGGACTTGTCTAGAATTTCAAAAAGCTTCAGTGAGAAACTATAGGGATCACAACTTTTGCTTCATGGCCAAGAATTTACTCCAAAAAATTCACAGTCACTCAGTCTCTTTAAATTACATGTAGTCAGCTTCCCGCTATATCTTACAGTATTAATCTAAAGTATTATTCAAGAGAAACTTACACTCCATCAACAAGTCCCCGCTGGTGATAATATCGTCACCATCAAGGCTGTCACCAAAGAGCCTGTCTACAGAAACAGGGAGGGGTCTGAGTCAACTCATCAAAAAAACGATGTATCTTTTTAGCGCCTACTGTATGCTAGGCATTGTACGGGATGGTTTATTTACATTAGCTTGTTTCTTCCTCAACAAGACTTTGGGAAAACATTCTACTGTTGTAATTAAGGTACCGGTAACTAGAAAGTGAAAAGTGAAAGTGTTAGTCACTCAGTCGTGTCTGACTCTGCACACCCAGGGACTGTAGCCCACCAGGCTCCCCTGTCCATGGAACTCTGAGGCAAGAATACTGGAGTGGGCTGCCATTCGATTCTCCAGGGGGTCTTCTGACCCAGGGGGTCTTCATGTCTCTTAGTCTCCTGCATTGGCAGGCGGGCTCTTTACCACTGAGGCTCCAGGGGAGCACATTGAAGTTAGAGAAGCTCTGTCCTAGGACATGTTTTACAGCACATACAATGTTCCACAATAATAATTCTCCTGATTTATTAACACTTTCTCTCTTCCAACAGAAGTGAAAATCAAATCAATAATCAATTGCTAGTAATCAAAAAGTTATGTGATTGAAATAGCAGCCACTTATCTGTCACCGACACTGCACGAGGCAGTGTATCAGGGGTCAGAGATGCCAACATCTGTAAGGGCGGATCCTGCCTCTAAGGGTCCCGAGGTCAGTGCAGGGGTTCTTAACCTGGGACCATGGATCGTCCACTCCCCGACAACCGGCAACCTGCCCCAGCAACACATACGTTGTATTTTCACTGTGTGTGTGTGAACAAGTGCAGAGTTCTCACCTGCATTTCAAGTCAAAGATCCATAAGTCTTAGCAGATTTCCAGAGGTAACTAAAACTTACATCTTTAGTATCAGAAATAAAAGTTAGACTTGGGTCACTAATGCTAACATAGAGGAAAATCACTCTAAAAATTTTACTTGAGTCTAATGTAGTTATATCTACATACTATATAAGGTAGATATACACAAACACATGCGTATACACGATATATATATATCTGTGTGTATCTGTGAACACCTGACTATGTTCTATTTCTCTTTGGCTATTAGTCCTTATGAATAACAACACAATAGTAATAATGGGGAGCTGATACTTACTGAAATTCTACTGGGTGCCAAATGTAATTTTGAGCCTTGAATTAACTTACTTAAGTAAATGACAATTAAGAATGATGTGAAAATTAGGAAGTATTTTTATTTTACAAATTAGTGAGCTGAGGCCGAAGTGGTAAGCAAATTGCTCTAGACCACCCAACTAAAGTGTGAAGGTGCCAGGACTCAGTCGTGAACAGAGTGTAGACCCTCAGCCAGCATCCAGCCTGTGAATAAACAGGAGAGAGGTGATCACTCGCAGTGAGGACAAGACTGAGCTGCTGATCGAACCAGGAAGGAAGAGAAACTATTTACAAGTGATGCCTACCCATTTCCCCTTGCACTGTTACAAGCCTGACAGGTTCTTTACATTTGTCACTGCAATTTGCCGGACATATGTGCTTGAATTAAATATGTGTTTGCCTGAGCATGTGAGACACTTCTATCCGTATGTATATGGGTAGATACACGCATGGACACTTCTATCCGTATGTATATGGGTAGATACACGCATGGACACTTCTATCCGTATGTATATGGGTAGATACACGCATGGACACTTCTATCCGTATGTATATGGGTAGATACACGCATGGACACTTCTATCCGTATGTATATGGGTAGATACACGCATGGACACTTCTATCCGTATGTATATGGGTAGATACACGCATGGACACTTCTATCCGTATGTATATGGGTAGATACACGCATGGACACTTCTATCCGTATGTATATGGGTAGATACACGCATGCACAGATGCAGACACACGCATACATTAGTGGTCTTAACCCAGAAGGAAAATCGGTTTCTCTTTCCATTTCTTTAGCTGAACTTTTCTGCACATTCCAGGGTAACCAGCTCCCTTGTTCTAGCATGGTTCTCAACCACATGCATCAAAATTACTGGAGGGGCTTATTAATAATTCAAATATCTGAAACCCTCCTTGACCTACTAAAAAACTATCTTCAGGTTTAGGGCCCAAGTAACACAACTTTTAACAAGCTTTGAGAATATATGCTTTTTAAACAAACCCCTGAGGTGATTAAGTTTGGGAGTAAATGCTCTTTATTGACCCTTTATAAGCAGCTGCAAATTACCTGGCCATCTTATTAAAGGCATCTTCAGGTTCAGACTAAACCTCAAGTTTGAGGAGGAAAGGAGCACCCTGGACTTGGGAGGTGCCGGTGGGGATGTTCTGCTTTGGTGGGTGTTTGATATGAAGCAAATGAAAACGGGTCATTCATTCCAGGCAGGAGGACTGCTCCGCGTCTTTAAAAGCAGCGTTCCCTTTGCAGCTCGCCAGCCTGGTTACTTGTTAGAGCACAAAATGATCGTCTAAATGTTAACATGTTGTCGTTAAAGAATGATGACCACTTTCAAAGTACAAGAAATCCCTGACATCCTGTAAAGGGGTGATGGAAGAGGTAATATTTTATTCATCCCAAGGCTTCATTAGCAATTCTTCTTTAAGGCAGCTGGATTCTAGCACCTCATCCAAAGAGCTTTGACTGGTGTAGTAATTAGTTAGGCCTAGAACTCGTGAGGGTGTATTGGCAAGGAGCAGCCTTAGTGCGAAGCAAAGAAGCACCTTCAGTGGAAGCGTGGGCAATGTCTTTTGCAGACTGAAATCCGATTCCGGAAGCATGCTTACAGGAGAAGCTGACCGTGTTGGGGGTCGGGGAGAAACAGGGTGCAGGAAAGCAATCTGGTCCCCTGAACGTGCTGCCGGCATGTCCAGTGATTGTGTAATAACACCTGTTACGCTAACAGAACAACAGCAAGAATTGCGATCATCGCCACCATCCTCACCACGCCGTGGCAGTTTACAAGTGATGACCTGAAAGTGAAATTTGTTTAGTGATGTCCGACTCTTTGCAACCCCACAGACTATACAGTCCATGGAATTCTCCAGGCCAGAATACTGGAGGGGGTAGCCCTTCCCTTCTCCAGGGGATCTTCCCAACCCAGGGATCGAACCCAGGTCTCCCGCACTGCAGGAAGATTCTTTACCAGTAGGGCCACTTTATAAATGATGAAAAACCCAACTCAAATTGGCTTAAGACTAAGAAAGAGTAACTCACTGGCTTACATAACAGTTAAATGTGTAAGTGGACTGAGGAGCTTCAACGAGGAGGGCGGTGTCTCTCTCTCCTCCTGCCATTTTTATTTCTCTGTCTTGCTTCCTGGAACCGTGTCTGTCCTACACAGACACTCTCCACATGAAGGCCTGTATAGGAGCTCCATATGTTTACAAATAGCATCCCCAGAGAAATTCCAATAATTACGGGAAATTTTCCCTTGGAAAGAAATACAGGGAACAGAAAACAGGGCTTAGGCCGGGCCAGAAGCGGCCCCCGTACTCGTAAGAAAACCCTCTCATTCGTGGGGCCTTTGGTACAGTACTCGGAAGGCTGGATCCAGGAGCTGTAAATAATCAGCCCCAGGCAAAATCTACTCTGAACCAACCTTAGAAATGTTAAAGACAAAGACTTGAAAAGATCAAAGTATTTATAAGTCATTTAACTTAATTCCAGAACAGAGCTCAAGACTCTGAGGAATACAGAATTACGCAGCACTCAAAAAGATTAAATCCATTTGATATCGTCTTTTTCCTTTTTTGAAAGTGAAAGTGAATGTGAAAGTGTTAGTTGCTCGGTCACGTCCAACCCCGTGCAGCCCCGTGAACTGTAGCCCACCAGGCTCCTCTGTCCACGGGATTCTCTGGGCAGGAATTCTGGAGTGGGTAACCATTCCTTTCTCCGGGGGATTTTCCTCACCCAGGGATCAAATCCTGTCTTGCACTGAAGACAGATTCTTTCCCACTGAGCCACAGGGAAGCCCTTTTCTTTCTTAGTGGCATGTAAAATGAATTGGTAATATTTTAACCAACGGTGTCTTAGGGTCAATGGTGTCTTAGGGTTGATGAAATACGGTTTAATTATAAGCGAGTCTTCCCTGACTTTTCCGATTTTCCAAATCATGCTGCTCCACTGAGTGTCTCACAACACCCAAAATACCACTGTTGTTTCAGTCCAGAGTTCTCCCTCCGGGTCTCGTCAGCTCTGGAGCTGACAACTGGCCCATGCGTCGTGGCATGTCAGAAAGCTCAAACTCCTTTTTTTTATTAATTAACAACTTCAAAGCCTCAGCTTGGGTTTCCCTGGTGGCTCAGTGGTAGAGAATCTCCTGCTAAAGCAGGAGACCCGTGTTCGATCCCTGGGTTGGGAAGTTTCCCTGGAGAAGGAAATGGCATCCCACCCCAGTATTCTTGCCTGGGAAATCCCATGGATGGAGGAGCTTGGTGGGCTACGGTCCATGGGGTCAAAAAAGTGTCAGACACGATTGAGCAACGGAGCACACACACAACCTCAGCTGAGATGCCTAGATACGTGTCTCACAAACAAAAGGAATAATGTATGGAGAGAAAAAGTTAATTGGAAAGCTGACTGTAGAAAAATTAATTTAGAAAAAAAGTGAGTGGTAAAGATGTCATTGCTGTGACCAGAGCCCCAGTCCTGCAGGTTCAGCATGTGGTCTGGATTTCCTGTATTGAAAATAGTCCATCCCTAGGTGTCATCTACAGACAGCTTCCCAAGGGGCCTTTCAAAAAGTAGCAATAATAATACAGTAAGTCTCCTCTCTACCACATTTCATATAAAAGAGTGGGCTGAAGCCCTTCCAATTTGTATATTTGTACAGAGTGTGTATGGGTATGTGAGGGAAAAACATGTCACATCTTGAGAAATGCTGACAACCATCCATTTCTTTTTTAAAAAAATATATGTACAGACTATTCTCTCCATCCCCTCCCTTCAGTATTTCTTTAATTGATTTATCACTTCAGTGCCATAAAGTGATAAAAAGCTAAGCCAAGAACAATCAGTTAAAACCCAGACATTTTCTTGGTGACAGTGTACCTAAGTTTCAAGCACTCTCTTTTAATATTCCACCCAGAATCACATCCCTGAATATTGCAGGATGAAGTGACTAGTTAGCAGCTAATGGGGATGGGGAGGGGCGGGAGTGGCCAGGATGCCTTGCCCAAACAGCAAGATCGGGAAACAGCTGAGGATAGAGTAGGTTCCTCAGATATAAACACTTATCACTGGCTTGATAACACACGAAGGGCAAACCTATTGAAAAGCATGCCTCCTGTCAAAGGAACAGCTCAGGACTCGTCAGGTGAAGCTGTTGCTTTTGACGGAGCAAATTTTGTGCTTCCTAGAAACTCTTTGCAATAGGTAATGCTTACCTGGCATCTCACCAAGTCTACTCTATGACAGGAAAATTTGATCCCCTTTTCCTCCAAATTATGGAGCAGACTGGCAGGAATTTAAGTTTGCTCCTCCCAGAAAATGGCTTGCAAGACGAGAATCTGGTGGTCCATATAATATGGTTCTTTCCAGGCTGCACTGACATTTAGAAATAATTAAGATCACAAGTATATTCTTTTTTGAAAAAGTTGTATAGTACTTTCTATGTGCTAACACTCATTTAGCCACTTTATAAAGGTTTGATCCTGTGGGATGATACTGTTATTATCTCCATTTTACTGATGAGAAAACTGAGCTGTGAAGGATAGACTATTTTACAGCCAGACTGAGAAACTTCTGTGCTTTTTCTCTGGGGCTTCTGGATGTCCAGCTGTGACTCCTGGCTGAAACAAAGGCTGTGGGCTTTGTGATGTGCTATATAAAGTCATGAAATCCAGCAGACACTCCTTGAGCTAGCTCCTCCACGGATGCTACGACTGACCTCAACAATTAGGTCAGTTTGGCTAAAAACTGGGAACTTCTGCCTTGAGCTTTCCTGAAGCCAAGACTTGTGTAAGAATCACAGATTTTATTGGGGGAGAAAGAGCAACGGTCCCGAGTGAACGAGGACCCCGAGGAGCTCATCCCTGGATGTCTCCTGGAGCCCCAGTGCTCGGCTCCACTCTCTTTCTCTTCCTGCATTGTGTCACATGTTTTCAAGCAAAAGCTTCATGGGAGAGACTTCCTGGGTGGTCCAGTGGATAACACTCCGAGTTCCCAATGCAGAAGGCCCAGGTTTGATCCCTGCTCGACGACGGGCTTCCCTGGTGGCTCAGACAGTAAAGAATGTGCCTGCCAATGCAGGAGACCCAGGTTTGATTCCTGGGTTGGGAAGATCCCCTGGAGAAGGGAATGGCTGCCCACTCCAATATACTTGTAGGGAGAATCCCATGAACAGAGAAGCCTGGCAAGCTCCAGTCCATGGGGTTGTAAAGAGTCAGACATGAGTGAGACTTTTTTCACCCAAAAAGAAGAGACCAGAGACCCCCACCCCTCTCTCTGCACCCTGTGAGCACACAGCAAGGGGGCCACTGCCTTCAAACAAGGAAGCAGCTTCTCCCCAGACACCCAATGAGCCGGAACCTTGATCTTGGACTTCCCAGCCTCCAGAAGTGTGAGAAGTAAATGATTGTTATTTAAGCCACCCAGGCAGTGGTGTTCTATTGTAATGTGGGTGTGTGCTCAGTCATGTCCCACTCTGCGACCCCATGGACTTCAGTCCCCCAGGCACCTCTGTCCATGGGATTCTCCAGACAGGAGTACTGGATTGGGCTGCCATTTCCATTATAATAGCCCGGACAGAATAGTACAACGACCCCCACCCCCCACCCTCCAGGGCTGTTAAGAGGACCCAGCAAAGACCTAAAGAGCTTGGTAGCTCATCATTACCGGCTCCAGGAGCCCCGGCCTGAGAAGGAAGTCAGCGTGAGAAAACAGAAGGAGGGAATGAGAGGGGGACCGGGAGGCCGGATCCAATCATCTAATCAAGGGCCGATGCAGTCTTTGCTCAGTCCTCTTTGAGCTGGGCTTTTGTCGTTTACACTGAAAAAGTTCTGACAAAAAAGCTGGGCTCATTCCTGTAGGATTTCTGGGGACTCTTCAGCCCATCCTCACTTCCCTGGAGTCATGCCCACCCTCTCCATACACGCTTATCCCATTTTGACTTGATGAAAAGGTTGGTTCACTAACAGGACCCTGTTTTCAGTCTTTGAATGTTTGCTTCCTGACCAATGGGACTTTTGGCTTTTTTTTTTTTAATGCTCAAGAGTTCTTTATACTATAATCTCTCCATTATTCTAGACAAATCTCAACCAGACTAAAGTTTTCCAAAACCCTTAATTAAACTTCATGAACTACTTCTTTGGAGAGAGCTTTAAGCAGCCACCATGGTCAAATATTTTATGATCTTTTCCAGGCGTGCAGGGGAAGGAAGATCAGAGGCACCGTAAACAACCAGTCGCCCATGGCGCTCGACTTGGGAGATGAGACTGTCAAGGGGGAAACAGTACATATAAAAGTGAAAAATGACCCACATGCCAGCCCAAGGGTGTTTGTGTTGAACTTAGAGTGGAAATTTGGAAAAGCTCAACAAAAGCTTTAAATGAAGAAGAGATGCTACCGTGTCCAAGAGTTTTTCTCTGGAGGTGGGCTTGTTTTGCATGAAAGGAGGGTTCCTGCACGTGGTGACCCTGAGAAAGCCGCCAAGAATCTTAGCTCATTATTTGATTATTTGATTCCCTCCATGGAAGCCAAGTCCAAACCACCCTCTGGAGGTGCCTCGCTGTGAGAACCCTCGAGACGCAGCATAACGATGATACTGGCATCACCCCTTCGTCACAGGGGCGCTCGCCCACTTAAAACATGGAAGAAACTGGGCTAAACACTGCACCGTAGTCTCACAAAAATGTGCAGGGCTGAGTAATATCAGCGTCTCCGTTTTACATATTTTAAGGCAGGTTCCAGTATTGATGGTTAAGTCAGCCTGTGCTTGAGTCAAGATTTAACCTAAGTCTCTGACTTCAGAATCCCTTTTGAGGGCAGACAAGCCCTTCATACATTGAATGTATCTCGTACGGCTGTTTCCTAACTCAAGCCATCACCTTTTACATACACCACATACATGTCTCACACGTGCCCACGTGTGCTTACCCTGCCCTGCTGTAAGAGTGCCAGTCTTCTTTATTCACATTCCTGCCACTTAGAGTTAGAAGGAGGCCCAGACATAGCCCAAGAGTAAGTCATGATCTGAGTCAGCTGAGGCAATTGCCTCCTCTTTCTTTGATTGGCTTGGAAAACGGTCTATGAACCAATTCTGTCAAATGAGATACAGTGAAAATCCATTGCCAGGGCTTGATAAAGTGTTTCTTAGCTCTTAGAAAAAGGAGATTCAAGAATAGATAGGATTGTTCTTTTCTTTTCTTTTTTCTGCTCTTGAACAACGAGGTGTTTAGGAGCCCCTGCAGCTATTTTGTGATCACGAGGGAAGTGAGACGGCATGCCAAGCGTGACAAGGCAGAAAGTCAGGAAGGAGTTGAATTCCTAACAGCATCATCGACCTTCTTAGCTGGCCAAGCAGGCGCTGCCTCGACTTGAGATTTAGCATTTGAAAAACCAGTCTGTTTACTGAATCACTGTGACTTGAGTCTGGTACAACTTGCAGTTAGAGACTTTTAAAGATACCCTAATACTTCAGAGCGTACTTGTGAGGATTCTAGTAAACGGAACATCCTTTGATTTACACTCTCTGACCTCTTCTCACTTTTGATGCTTCCTCTCCTCAGGCTGGGCTTCCCGCACACATGTCCTCAGGCCACAGTGGCCTGTTATTCACTAGAATCAATTTTCCCTCACAAAAATAAAGGAGCACAACCCAAGCTAACACAGGATTTGTGATATTACATATACATACATGTAATGATGATATTATACTACATGTAATAATATACATGGGTGCGGCCCCTATCTTGCTGGACTCCTTATTCCTGCAACGGCTTTGAGGAAGGAAGCAACAAGGCTGAGGAACCTCAAACAGCAAGGACTTTTGAGTGACCTTTAGGAGCTCTGGGCGACCTCTAGCAGTCTGTCCAAGAAACTGAAGCCCTTGGTGCCACAGAAGCACGTAAAGGAGCCCTGCCAACAGTGTGAGTTTGGAATAGATTCTTCCGTCGTCGAGCTTTCAGATGAGTCCTCAGCCCTACTGCCATCTGAAATACAGCTTCACAGGGGACCCAGCTGGGACTCCTCACCACAGAAACTGCGGGAAATGCATATGAGCTGTTACACACCATTACTCTTCTTTTTCTGAAACAATAGAAATTAGAGATTTGAGCACTTGAATAACCTTAAAAGTAAGCACCTGCTTAAATTTTGCATTCTAGGCACCTTGCCTCCTCACCCCAGTTCAGACTTTGAGGTAACATAATGTTTTCAGCTATGGAGTTTGTGAGAAGGATTCCATAGAACTGAATCATAGCTTGCCTATTCTGTTCAATTAAGCTGACATTGCTTCCCCCCCTCCGCCCCCTGTAAAGGGTTAGGGCTTCCCCAGTGGCTCAGAGGTTAACAGTTCACCTGCAATGCAGAAGTTTGCTGCAGATGCAGGTTCCATCCCTGGGTTGGGAAGATCCCCTGGAGGAGGGCATGGCAAGTCTTGCCTGGAGAATCCCATGGACAGAGGAACCTGGTGAGCTACAGTCCATGGGGTCGCAAAGAGCCAGACACTGAAGTGACTTAGCACTCATGCATAAAGTGTTAACAGAGAAGGCGATGGCACCCCACTCCAGTACTCTTGCCTGGAAAACCCCATGGACGGAGGAGCCTGGTAGGCTGCAGTCCATAGGGTCGCTAAGAGTCAGGCACGACTGAACGACTTCACTTTCACTTTTGACTTTCATGCATTGGAGAAGGAAATGGCAACCCACTCCAGTGTTCTTGCCTGGAGAATCCCAGGGACGGGGGAGCCTGGTGGGCTGCCATCTATGGGGTCACACAGAGTCGAGTCGGACAGGACTGAAATGACTTAGCAACAGCATAAAGTGTTAAACACAAAGCAATTAAGAATATTTAGTGCTTTGTACTGTTAACTAATTACACTTTATAAAAAGCATAATTCTTTAAAATACCAGTAATTCCTTAGTTTATTTTATTCATTTTCCCAACCCTCTGTATGCACAGCCTAAGAAAGTGCCTATGCTATATCTTACCTCTCTAGCAGCTCATGGCAAAACCCAGAGCTCAAGGAAAGAATCTGGCAGCAGTGGTCAGGATTTCTAAGGTGGTTCTTTTTTTTTAATCTTTCCAGGTGGTTCAGTGAGTAAAGAATCCGGCTGCAATACAGGAGACACAGGAGACATGGGTTTGATCCCTGGGTCAGGAAGATCCCCTGGAGAAGGAAATGGCAACCCACTCCAGTATTCTTGCCTGGGAAACCCATGAACAGAGGAGCCAATCCAGGGGGTCCCAAGAGTCAGACACAACTCAGCAACTAAACCACCACCACATGTCCCTTACCTGAAAAATGGGGAGATTAATAAGACCCTCCACATGGTGAGCCTTTAAAATTAATACCAGTAAAGTTCTTAACACAGAACTTGGAATAGAATATGCAGTCGATAAATAAATACTGATAGAAAACATTTAATAAACATTGATTATGTGTTGGATACAGAACCAAAACCTTATTAACTTTAGCCCATTGAACTTTTATACAAACATGTAGCTGTATTGTACCCATCTTACAGATGGAAACACTGATCCCTAGAGAGAGCAAGCATCTTGCCCAGGGTTCCACAGATGATAAATGGTTCAAAAGGAAGCAATCCAATATCAGGGTCGACCTCACCATGCTCCCTGCCTGTCCCCACTGCCCACTGTTAACTGCTACTTTTTAGCTGAAAATTTGTTTTTCTTCCTTCCCTCCCTCCCTCACTCCCTCCTTTACAATGGGCCTGTCTAGCAGCATTCGGTGACCTGTATTATTAGGTTATGATACACATAAGATCCCTTGTCACCCTGCTTATTTAACTTCTATGCAGAGTACATCATGAGAAACGCTGGACTGGAAGAAACACAAGCTGGAATCAAGACTGCCAGGAGAAATATCAATAACCTCAGATATGCAGATGACACCACCCTTATGGCAGAAAGTGAAGAGGAACTCAAAAGCCTCTTGATGAAAGTGAAAGTGGAGAGTGAAAAAGTTGGCTTAAAGCTCAACATTCAGAAAGTGAAGATCATGGCATCCAG
>NW_011494715.1:9277335-9281416 GCF_000754665.1 Bison bison bison | reverse complement strand
TGCCGAAGAATTGATGCTTTTGAACTGTGGTGTTGGAGAAGACTCTTGAGACTCCCTTGGACTGCAAGGAGATCCAACCAGTCCATTCTGAAGGAGATCAGCCCTGGGATTTCTTTGGAAGGAATGATGCTAAAGCTGAAACTCCAGTACTTTGGCCAGCTCATGGGAAGAGCTGACTCATTGGAAAAGACTCTGATGCTGGGAGGGATTGGGGGCAGGAGGAGAAGGGGACAACAGAGGATGAGATGGCTGGATGGCATCACTGACTCGATGGACGTGAGTCTGAGTGAACTCCGGGAGTTGGTGATGGACAGGGAGGTCTGGCGTGCTGTGATTCATGGGGTCGAGAAGAGTCAGAGACGACTGAGCGACTGAACTGAACTGAAGATCCCTGGAGAAGGAGATGGCAGCCCGCTCCCGTATTCTTGCCTGGAGAATCTCATGGACAGAGGAGCCTGGCGGGCTACCATGCACGGGGTCACAAAGAGTGAGACACGACTGAGCGACTTAGCGTGCATACACACACGCGCGCGCACAGACGCACACACACACGCACGCATGCGTGCGCACACACACACACACGCACACACACACAGACGCACACACACACACACATGCACACAAACACGCACAAGATGTGTCTCAGATGCTCTCTTGAGGCCATGCTTCCCTGTAAGTGATGCCCAGCTGCCTGCCTGTGCTCTGTCCTCCCACTGTGTCTGACTCCGTGTGCCCTGTGGACTGCAGCCCACCAGGCTTCTCTGTCCATTCACTGGAGGGGGTTGCCATTTTCTTCTCCAAGGGATCTTCCCAGCCCAGGGGTTGAACCTGAGTCTCTTGCCTCTCCCGCATTGGCAGGCAGGTTCTTTACCACTGGCACCACCTGGGAAGCCCTGGAATTCCTTTAGCTTTTCTGAAATTCCTCTTCTTTTTAAAGGGAGAGATTTGGGCTTTTCAGTTCTAGTCACTGTTCATCTCATCTGATATGCTTTTCAAAATGGAAGTTAGAAATATCAAAATGGAAGCTACTGGACTTGTGGGGCATTCCAGTGGAGAGGCCGTCGCCTCTCCTTGTGACAAATGACTGGCTCCCTTAGTCAGATGCCCTCTTCTCTCCACACACAACCATCCACTCTAAGGCCCTGACAGAGCAAAGGGAGGAACGCCGTGCCTCTCACCCCGTCCTGTGTTAGCGTTTAAATAAACAGATTGCTCCTAAGTGAACTCAACTCTGAAGAAAAACTGCAAGTCACTGAAGTCAGAAAGACAAAAATACAGCAACTATGAAGAAGAACAGAGTCTGGTCCAGATGAATCTATATTAGTCGGGAGTTATATATATATATATATATCAGAAATATTTCTTCCTACTGCTCTGGCCCACCGAGGTGGAAAATTGATTCACCGGCTCTGGAAAAGCACATTGTGTCTGTCCTCAATAATCCATTGGCAATCTTAATTGATTGTCGCACTGCCTGTCTCTGGTTGGACTTATAATCACAGCCTCAATTCTATAAAGCATTTTCTGCTGCAGGAGGATGAGAAAAACAATCTACAGGTGTTGCATTGAAGAGCTTCATTAAATTTTCTATCCAACTCTCCCTCAAACCAATTCAGTGGCTTATTAATTTTGTAAACCAAGATGTTGCTCATTAAAGGGAGGATGTTCAGGTATTAAATTCCAAGGATCCTACAGAATGGAATGGTTTATAAGGATACCGGATTCTTTTCCCACAAAAATTAAATTCATAATCGGCAAGGAACATTTGCAGCTTGCTTCCTCATCATCCATTCCCCCTTTTTCCAGCTACCCATCGATGCTGAAGGGCATCTTTCCACCTTCTCTCCTCAGCAGACATGATTAGAAAACGGCTCTGTTCTCAGAGGACAGTGAAAGAAGAGAGTGAAAAAGCTGGCTTAAAACTCAACATTCAAAAACCTAAGGTCATGGCATCTGTTTCCATTACTTCATGGCAAATACGTGCGGACAAAATGGAGACAGTGACAAATTTTATTTTCTTGGGCTCTAAAAACACTGCAGATGGTGAATGCAGCCATGAAATTAAAATATGCTTGCTTCTTGGAAGAAAAGCTATGACCAACCTAGACAACATATTAAAAAGCAGAGACATTACTTTGCCAACAAAGGTCCGTCTAGTCAAAGCTATGGTTTTTCCAATAGTCATGTATGGATGTGGAAGTTGGACTATAAGGAAGGTTGAAGGCTGAAGAATTGACGCTTTTGAACTGTGGTGTTGGAGAAGACTATTGAGAGTCCCTTGGACTGCAAAGAGATCCAACCAGTCCATCCCAAAGGAAATCAGTCCTGAATATTCATTGGAAGGACTGATGCTGAAGCTGAAAATCCAATACTTTGACCCCCTGATGTGAAGAGCAAACTCACTGGAAAGACTTTGATGCTGGGAAAGATTGAGGGCAGCAGGAGAAGGGGATGACAGAGAATTGAGTCCATCACCGACTCAATGGACGTGAGTTTGCTCAAACTCCAGGAGTTAGCGAAGGACAGGGAAGTCTGGCAAGCTGCAATCCACGGGGTCACAAAGAGTCGAACATAACTTAGTGACTAAACAGAACAACAGCCCTAGGACTGAACCAATCAGCCCAAAAACCCACCCTGAGCACGTTCAGGGATGGGCATATTATCTAAGCTGGACTCATCAAAGTGAACAGATGGGCTTTCAGCAGAAATACTGGGGGGAAAAAGAGATTCTCCCTTTCTCAGTGGGTTTGACCTTGGAAGCATTTAGCCTCAGATTGTCCTGGCAGCCATGTTTCAAACAATAAAAGGCAAAGCTGTCCAGGGATGGACTCAACAGAGAAGATACAGAATTGAGTGACGGAGAAACAGAAGCAATAACTTTGACAGCTTCAGTCTCTGCTCTGGGCCTGACCTGCCATGTTCTACTCAACCGTGAGAGCGAGGACTGACTTCTCCTGCTCCAGACAAAGAGGAATAGCTGTTTAGACATGGCACTGAAGGGAAGCTAAAAGATATGTTCCTGCTGCTGCCGCTGCTGCTAAGTCGCTTCAGTCGTGTCCGACTCTGTGCGACCCCATAGACGGCAGCCCACCAGGCTCCCCCGTCCCTGGGATTCTCCAGGCAAGAACACTGGAGTGGGTTGCCATTTCCTTCTCCAATGCATGAAAGTGAAAAGTGAAAGGGAAGTCGTTCAGTTGTGTCCGACTTTTAGCGACCCATATGGACTACAGCCCACCAGGCTCCTCCATCCATGGGATTTTCCAAGCAAGAGTACTGGAGTGGGGTGCCATTGCCTTCTCTGAAAAGATATGTTCCTAATAGTTGTTAAATAAATATGGATAATTACCATGTTCATTTTGATTAAAACAAGCAAAGCGAGGCCCCATTACACATCTGGTAGGCATGACTGGAAGCATTTCATGTGGTTCAGTTCAGTTCAGTCACTCCATCGTGTCCAACTCTTTGCGACCCTGTGGACTGCAGCACGCCAGGCCTCCCTGTCCATCGCCAACTCCCAGAGTTTACTCAAACTCATGTCCGTTGAGTCGGTGATGCCATCGAACCTCCTCATCCTCTGTTGTCCCCTTCTTCTCCCACCTTCAATCTTTCCCAGCATCAGGGTCTTTTCCAATGAGTCAGCTCTTCACATCAGGTGGCCAAAGCACTGGAGTTTCAGCTTAAGCCTCAGTCTTTCTAATGAATATTCAGGACTGATTACCTTTAGGATGGACTGGTTGGATCTGAAAGGTTGTTGTTGAATCACGCGAATACACCGGGATTCTTGGCCCCCGGAGGAGAAGAATTCAATCCGGGGCCAGAGACGAGGCTTGATCGCTCAGAGCTTTTGTGTAATAAAGTTTTATTAAAGTATAAAGGAGATAGAGAAAGCTTCTGACATAGGCATCAGAAGGGGGCAGAAAGAGTACCCCTCTGCTAGTCTTTAGCTGGATGTTATATAGTCACTAGCAGTCTGTTAATGAAAGAAAGGAATATCTTAAAATTCAGAATGGCACCAGGCCCCTCACCCATAAGATGCATTTTGGGATAAATGGTTTATCCTGGGCCATAAAATGATTAACTT
>NW_011494715.1:9258340-9277235 GCF_000754665.1 Bison bison bison | reverse complement strand
ATTTTGGGATAAATGGTTTATCCTGGGCCATAAAATGATTAACTTGAATCTTGAAGAAGGGCAGACCACCATACAAATAGTTTCATTTACATAGATTAGGGGAACAATATCCATACTGGTTTGTCAAGTAGGTTCTGGGCCAAGAGGCGGAACCGACTTGGAGACAGAGTTTGGGGTAAAGGCATAGTACATTAGCATAGCTTAAGACAAACATTTCCATAAGAAAAAGGCATTGGTTATCTCTAGACTCGAGTATAGCTAACTTCAGGGAAACCGGGTGTCATTATGGCAACACAATATTTTAAGAGAAACCTCCCTTTAAATTTGTATAGAGAAGGAAAAAATATTGCTAGTTTGTTTCCTCCTGCCGCTTAAGAGAGATAAAAATGTCTGACACTTGCAGGCTATTTCCTCTATTTGGAGACCCCTGGCCTTCCTGCCTGTTACCCTCTCAGATCTCCTTGCAGTCCAAGGGACTCTCAAGAGTCTTCTCCAACACCACAGTTCAAAAGCATCAGTTCTTGGGCGCTCAGCTTTCTTTAGAGTCTAGCTCTCACATCCATGCATTTCACGTGGTAGTCTCCCTGTAAATTCTGTTTCATGCATCCAATACATATGACCACATGGATCATGAACTAAGTGCTTGGTCTATGCAGCCAGACTGGCTGGATTCAAACCCTGCTTCACTTACCCACCAGCTGCATGAAACTGGGAAGCCCCCTCATCTGCCAGTGTTCCAGTCTCCCCATCTATAATAATAACATATTCCTCCCAGGGGCATTATAAGGCTACAGTAGGGTAATTTATGAGAAGCCGTAGAACCGTGTTTGGCATGCTCTTAATATAAATGAATAAAATGTCAGTCTTAAAATCTTTCACCTGAGAGTTGTCATAGTTATAATAAATGTCCTAGATAAGTTGACATGAATACACATCAACCATGGATATTAATTTCTAAATGTTTAAAATGAACTTCCCTCTTTAGTATCACATCTCCCCTGCTTGGGACCCACTGCCATTTTGCTAGCCTCAGCCCCCCTTCCTGAATGTGCATCCGAAGGGAGCACGTTGGAATGACTTCCCTGCTTCTCCCCATCTCGTCCGGGACAAGTCAGCATTGAAAGGCGCTTGTAAACGGACTCACAGGCATGTGAAAATAGTTGGCTATTTTATATGTGTGTGTCTCCATCTTTAAAAACAAAGAAAATGCCCTCGTGCAGAAGAGCAGTGGAGGACAAGTGTCTGAGGGGCTTGAAATAGGTTCAGGGAGCAGCTGTTATGTGACAGAGGGGAGTTACCAGAACAAAGAAGTAACTCTCCTTACCTGGTCACCCCTGTGAACGGCCTACTGGGATTATGATCTCAGAAGAAATGTTTCTAGTTTCTAGTTTCCAACTCTTTGCCACCCCTTGGACCAGAGCCTCCAGGCTCCTCTGTCCATGGGATTCTCCAGGCAAGAATTCTGGAGTGGGTTGCCATGCCCTTCTCCAGGGGATCTTCTCTACTTAGGGATGGAACCTGGGTCTCTTGCGTTGCAGGCAGACTCTCTACCAGCCGAGCCACCAGGGAAGCCCATAAAGGTCTCAACAGGCGTGCACATTCGAGGTTGCTCAGTCGTGTCCGACTCTTTGCAACCCCGTAGACTGTACCCACCAGACTCCTCTGGCCATGAGATTTCCCAGACAAGAATACTGGAGTGGGTGGCCATTTCCTCCTCTAGGGGATCTTTCAACCCAGGGATTGAAGCCATGCCTCTTGCATCTCCTGCATTGGCAGATGAATTCTTTATGTCTGTGGCACCTGTGAAGCCCCTCGATAGGCATATCCTTTCATTAATCATTTTATACCACAAATGTCTATTAACATCTCTGCGAGTGGCAGACACTCTGATAGAGGGTGGAGATACAAAAGCTGATAAAATGTAAGTCTCTATCATGAAGTTCTTCCCAGTTTAGTGGGAGTGACGACACCAAAATAATGCAGTGATTCATTTCAGTAGAAATACTCCAATTCTCACCCAAGTGAAAGTGAAGTCACTCAGTCATGACCGACTCTTAGCGACCCCATGGACTGTAGCCTACTAGGCTCCTCTGTCCATGGGATTCTCCTGGCAAGAGTACTGGAGTGGGTTGCCATTGCCTTCTCCGAAGAAATGCCTGCTGCTGCTACTGCTGCTGCTAAGTCACTTCAGTCATGTCTGACTCTCTGCTACCCCATAGACAGCAGCCCACCAGGCCCCACCATCCCTGGGATTCTACAGGCAAGAACACTGGAGTGGGTTGCCATTGCCTTCTCCAATGCATGAAAGTGAAAAGTGAAAGTGAAGTCGCTCAGTCGTGTCTGACTCTTAGCGACCCCATGGACTGTAGCCTACTAGGCTCCTCCATCCATGGGATTCTCCTGGCAAGAGTACTGGAGTGGGTTGCCATTGCCTTCTTCAATGAAATGCCTAGTACCTACTAAATACTGCGTAAGTGTTAGCCAAATAAATAAACTGCATTAACATTCAACTTTTCATCAACAGTTTTGGATGACAAAAATCAAAAGAACAATGCTTTCCAAGCTCTGAAGGAAAGCAATTTTCAAACTCAACCTCTGCCTAGCTAATGATTACTCATGATTACGAGGAAAGAATGGACTTAGAAAACTCACATACTACAACAGCACTTCTTAAGAACTCAAGTAAGAACAAAAACCAAGAAAGATGATTAAAAAACAGTACCTCCAATTCTCACCCAAGAGCTATGTTAAACGCTGGTGATACAAAGACGAATATGCACATAAATCTTGTCCTTGAGGAACCCCTAGCTATACACCTGTGACACATGTAATACTGCAAAACCAAATGTAGGATATTATTGCAGCACAAAAGGGAAGGAATCAATTAATGACGCCTCTGAAGAGCAGCTTGGTTTAGAGAATACCAAATTCTGTAACAGGTTTCAATAAGTGCTCCCTGGGGCCAGGTGGTTGAGGAAGATTTTAGGTGTTCTTGGACTAATAGAAGGGCTTCCCAGGTGGTGCTAGTGGTAAAGAACCTACCTGCCAACGCAGGAGACGTGGGACATGGGTTTGATCCCTGGGTTGGGAAGATCCTCTGGAGGAGAGCGTGCAACCCACTCCAGTATTCTTGCCTGGACAATCCCATGGACGGAGGAGCCTGGTGGGCTACAGTCCATAGGGTCACAAAGAGTCAGACAGGACTGAAGCAACAGTGTGCACCCGTGGACTAATAGAAAATAGAATCGAGATGGGCTCCCCAGGGTTGAGCATGGGACTTAATAAATGATTCTGAGCTTAACGGGACGAGCACAGCTGTTTTTCTTCTCTCCCCGTGAGTGCAAATGTTGTTGCCTGAGACACCATCACTAAACCACTTGGTGAGAAAGACGCTCATGGAGATGTCAGCTTTTCTCCAAAGAAGGTAGCCCCAGTGAGTGGAGAGGCAAAACCACAAGACTTCTTCTAGGGGCTAAGTATGGCCACAGGCTGAAAGCTACATGCAATCTAAGAGTTCGATAGAGTGTAAACTCCTTAAACAAAATAAAAGGTTTACCACAAGATAGGGTTATGTGTTTGCAGGGTAGGGCTTGCCCTCCTTGTAAGTCAGGGAGCAAAAAGGAACCTCCCTGTATTTCCCTGGTGGTCCGGTGGATAAGGACCCAAGGCAGGGGACACTGGCTCAGTTCCTGAATTGGGAAGATCCCACATGCCATGGGGCAACTAAAGCCCACAGGGGCAGCTACGGAGCCCAGGTGCTGTGAATGCTAAGGCCTGTGGGCCTGGAGCCGGTGCTCTGCAATGAGAGAAGTCACCCCAATGAGAAGGCCAAGCAGCACGGTAGAAGGTAGTCCCCGCTGCCCGCAATCAGAGAAAGCCCCCGCACAGCATTGAGGGCCCGGGGCAGTCAGAAACAAGTAAACTGATTAATGAGAAAAAATAGCTCCCCCAGAAGATAAGCTCCATGAGAGGGAACAGGTGTGGGGTCTGTATACCTGACTCTTATCAACCAGATGGCTGGCCAAAGTAGGTGCTTAATAAATAGTCCTGGTTTTTAGTCTAAATCATTGATGATTTACAGACTAGACATTCCAGAGTGAATGGGGGAAATGATCTTTCCTATGTCATGATGAAAATACAGTTTGATATGGGCTTCATAGAGGACAGGCTGGCAATACGCCCTGAGAGCTTTGAGTGAGAGCTTCATCATCCCATCACCATCATCTTAAATTCCATCTTCTAGCTGACATGGCTGCACTGCGCCCAGCACGTGACAGGCACGCTTCCATTTAGGCCTCACTGCAGCCTTACTGGAGAAGGCAATGGCACCCCACTCCAGTACTCTTGCCTGGAAAATCCCATGGACGGAGGAGCCTGGGAGGCTGTAGTCCATGGGGTCGCTAAGAGTCGGACACAACTGAGCGACTTCACTTTCAATTTTCACTTTCATGCACTGGAGAAGGAAATGGCAACCCACTCCAGTGTTCTTGTCTGGAGAATCCCAGGGACGGGGGAGCCTGGTGGGCTGCCGTCTACGGGGTCGTACAGAGTCGGACGCGACTGAAGTGACTTAGCAGCAGCGGCAGCCTTACTGCTAGATCATCACACTTACTCCAGGCTCACGCTCGGGGAAGCGTTCGTGGAGGCATATGCCAAATTACTCAACAAGCAAGTGGCAGAACTCAAATTCTAACAGCCATTTCTGATGCTAGCCATGGTAAATGGCGTCTTGACAGACAATGTAATCTGTGTGTGTGTGTGTGTGCGCGCGCACGTGTGTGTGGATTTTTTTTAAATCATGTAAACTGTTTCTGCTAATTATACTGGAAGAAATAATTGTGTGCTTCAACACTTAGTCAACATGTTACGTTTTATTTGTTTAACATTTTTGCCTTTTCCCTTCTTGTTGTGCTAAAACTGTATAACTCGAGCCTGTGGTTCACGTTTCTCTGCAAAAGTGTCATTTCCCTACTCAACAGTTTGGAGAATATTTTAGATTTCTCTTTAATTGGAGAATAATTGCTTTACAATATTGTGTTGGTTTCTGCCACACATCAGCATGAATCAGCCCTGCGTAAACAAGTGTCCCTTCCCTGTTGAACCCCCCTCCCCTCCCACCTCACCCCTCCTCTAGGGTGTCACCGAGCATAGAGCTCCCTGAGCCACACAGCAAACCCCCCCAGCCGTCTGTTTCACCTGTGGTAATGCATGCTTTGAAGCAACAGACGGCTTAACATTAAAGGCCAGGTGACGAATCTGTTGAAATTGCTGATGTTCCACATCCCAGACCGCAGCTGGCCGTTTCGGTCCTTGGATCACCACAGCACCGCCATCTAGAATGAGCGTCTTCCGTACCTGGTAACTCCTCTCGTCTCTTCTCATGCCCATCCATGCAGACCCTCCTCCCGTCTTTCAGTAAATAGGCCACTAGGAGAACTGACTCCAGTGAACCAGCCCATACTTTCTACTCTGAGGCCACCGAGAAAAAACAGATTCTTCCTGCATTTTGTAGAACCATTGACTTCCTTTAACTCAATCACATTTTAGATTAGACTCTGCGATTGGTTAAGTAATTTACGGTATGGTAATACAATGTAATACGACAGAACAAATCAAAATTATATCGCACACAAAGTTATGAATCTGGCAAGACATTTTAAATATATTGAATGAATAAATATATTCAGGTTACAAAAAGGATAAAATATATTACACCATTTCAAAGAGAACATTTAAATTGCATTTATGTTTGTAACGATATACATCACTATTTTAATAGCATTATTTTCTGCACTGTGGTATTATAGTTTTTTTAAACCTATAAAAATATATACATAAATATATACAATTGCACATATAGAGTAAACGCTGGAAGAAAATTCAGAATACTTTTCTATATTATCTAATTATTCTAAAATAAATATAGGCTATAATTCCACAGAGCAGGCATTTTTGGCCATTTTAATCACTGTTTGTATCCTAGTCTCTCCAGGGGTCCCTGAAACGTAGTAGGTTCTTAATATATATTTTTGAGTGAATAAAAGGTCATTCTTTTATAAAAATAATTCAAAACAAGATATAGATATTTTTAATTAAATGATGCTGAGAGAATCATCTGTAAAGTAAAAAAAATAATTGAATATATCTACATCATGCTTACATGTGTGTTAAGTCATTTCAGTCATGTCCGACTCTTTTCAACCTTACGGACTCTAGCCCGCCGGGCTCCTTAGTCCATGGGATTCTCCAGGCAAGAATATTGGAGTGGTTGTCATGCCCTCCTCCAGGGGGTCTTCCCAACCCAGGGGTCGAGCCCCAGTCTCTTGTGTCTCCTGCACTGGCAGGCGAGCACCACCAGTGGCAACTGGGAAGCCCACCTGCATCACGTCATACACCCAGACTAAACTGCAACTAGACACAAGGGTCGGACACAAAAGAAGTCTCCTGTCCTACCCCATTCCACTTCTGATCAAACTAGAGAGATCCGTCCACGGCACACTTGTGATCACCCCCCTCCTCTATCTAAAAGCTCTTAAGACTGTCTTTAGTGAGCTGATTTTAGAGTCTGAAACGGTATAAGCATGGAGCACAACTTGGAGATCCTGCCCGATGCTCCACTCCACCTGCCCTCTCTCTCTCTCAGTTGCATTTGGAACTGGGACTTTTCCCTCCATCTCAAAGAACACGGAATTCTTGGCTTCAGAGACTCCACGTGTGGCTCCCTTCCTTTAGAAATGCCTCTCAACAGAATCCCCCTAGCTAACCACTCACTTCTCATCTTTCAAATTGTGCTCCATCAATATTTACACCATCTTGAAGTATCTCCTCACAAAATACATACTTGTTTTAATTTTTTTAACTTATTTTTGGCCTCAACATGCGGTTTGTGGAATCTCACTTTTGAACCTGGCCCCCAGGAGTGAAAGCACCGAGTCCAACCACTGAACCTCCAGAGAAGTGCCCACATCCACTTAAAAAGGAAAAATGGTAACTCTGCCAACAGAAACTGGCCAACAATCCCTGAACCAAGCAGGTGAATCAGCCTCAGCTGTTGTGATTTAGTCACTAAGTCCGGTCCAATTCTTCTGTGACCCCAGGGACCGTAGCCCACCAGGCTCCTCTATCCACCACATTTCCTGGGCGAGAATGCTGCAGTGGGTTGCCATTCCTTCTCCAGGGGATCTTCCCGACCCAGGGATCAAACCTGGGTCTCCTGCATTGTCAGGTGGAGTCTTCACCCCTGAGCCACCTGGGAGACCAGTCCCTGAGAGTAAGCGCTCATGGACACAGCATGGCCGCTCCTGCCACCAACACTGGGCACTGCCACTCCTCCTCTGTGGCAGCCCTCCTGGGGGCGTTGTGGTGCCTCACTGTAGCTTTAACGTGCCCTCCCCATAAGAAGCCAAGGTTGAACATATTTTCATATGTGTATTTGCCATCTTATATCTTCTCCATTGAAATGTCTGTTCATGTCTTTTGCCCATGTTTTAACTACCTAGTTCTTTTTAACTGTTGTGCTTTGAGTGCTTTTATGTATTTTTAATACTAGTCCTTTGTCGGATATATGGTGCATGTATTTCTCCCACTTGTCTTTTCATCTTCTTAATGGCTACAGCTCAACTCACAGGAAGGATAACACAAGACTTCACACTAAGGGCCTATATACCACCACCTATTACCAAATATCAAATATTTGACTGTCCAGAAGAAAATTAGGAATCAGGCCAAAAGGCAAGAAAAAGCACTGTCTTGAGTATACAGACCAAGCATTTGCATCAGACTTAAATGTGGTACAGATGTTGGAATTATCAGACAGGGAATTTAAAGTAACTATAATAATATGCTAAGTGCTCTAATGAAAAACGTATTCAATGTGCAAGAACAGATGGGTGATGTAAACAAGATACATGGAAAATCTAAGAAAGAATACAAAGCAAATGCTAGAAATACAAAAAATTCTATTACAGAAATGATGAATGCTTTTTAATGATCATAAGTAGACTGGGTACAAATGATGAAAGAATCCGTAAACTTAAAACCAGGCTGATGAAAAAACCTCCCAAACTAAAATGTAAACAGGAAAAAAAACAGAACAGAATGTCCAAGAACTCTGGGATAATTTCATAATGTGTGTTCTGTGTATAACTGGATTATCACAAGAAGAAGAAAGTGAGAATGGAGAAGAAATATTTAGAGTAATAATGCAGAGAACATCACAGAGTTAATGACACCAAATCACAGACTGAAGAAGCTCAAGGAACACCAACAGGATCAATACTAAAAAATAAAAATCTACGTCTAGGCATATCACATTCAGGTTATAGAAAACCAGACATAAATCCTTGAAACAAGCCAGAGGGGAAAATAAACAGCTACATTATGGAAGAATTAAAGAGACAAATTACAGCAGATTTGTCAGAAGCCGTACAAATAAGAAGGCGATACAGTGAAATGTTTAAGGTGCTGGAAAAAAACTCCACCAATCTAGAATTCTAGATCCAGTGAAATTGTTCTCCAAAAGTGAAGAAGTAATGATGATGTTCTTAGATAAGCACAAACTGGAGGGATTTTATCAGTAGCAGAACTGCCCCGAAACAGATGTTAAAAGAAGTTCTTCAGGAAAAAAAATAAAATTACATGGATCAGAAACTCAAATCTACACAAAGAAATGGAGAACATCAGAAAAGGAATAAATGAAGGGAAAATACAATATTGTATTTTCTTATTCAGAATTTTAAAACAACATAGGGAATATTTTATCATAAGGTACAAGCTGCTTCCATGTTTGATTTGCATATATTTTCTTCCAGTCTGTGGGTTGTTCTATTTTACTTTCTTGGTGTTTACCTTTTGATGGGCAAACATTTTGAGTTTTAATAAAGTTTACAGGTATTTTAATAGAAAAATATATAATTGATAAAATAGCTATTTGGAAAAGATGAACTTGAATAAAAACGTCCATTTGTCACATACTGGGCTTAGGGTCACAGGGATAAAAGGAGTAAATACAACATGCGGTTACAAGAGAAGCAGCCATAGCAAAGTATCCATTCTATGTGGCTTTACTATTTATACCACAAATCCCTAAGTCTGACTTAATGTCATTGTCCTACCAGTTAACAGGAGGTTTGACCCAGTTAAAGTGTTAATCTTCTTAAGCTGATCACGAGGAATAGCGTTAATAATGACTATTTGGGACACCACTAAGCTGATGCCGTGAAGACAGATGAAGTCCCCTGAGACTTTCTTCTTATTTTCTTCTTAAAACCTTGACTTCATCACATCAGGAACCTTTTAAGTATTCATTAGGACAACTTGTGAGAAGGCTTTGTACCAAGGGAAAAAAAAAACCACAGCATTTATCCCATCTAGATTTATTAATTAATTCATCCAAGGTTTTAGTCGTTGCTGCCCTAAGTTATTTGAAAATTTATCTAAAACAGAAAAACCCCTATTACAAGTGAAACCTAACCACTAAAAAACCTTTCATTTCAAGCCCAATTTATAAAAGCTTCTAGAGAGACAATGTTATTTAATTTTTTAAGGAGTAACAAACCAATGTTTCAAATACTTCATTTATTTTCAAAAGAGAATATACATTTAAGAATTTGAACATTGAAAATAAAGGGAAGTGGGTGTTCAAAAAAACACATTTTGAAAGTGAGCCTTTAAAATTGTTTTTCCTCAGAAGAATCATTTTGAATTGTTGAAGAAGGAGCAATATCGCAGCACATCTTCTCATGGTACTTGGGGAATATAGCTGGAGGAGGAACTGGCTACACACTCCAGTACTCTTGCCTGGAAACTTCCATGGACAGAGGAGTCTGGTGGGCTACAGTCCAGGGCGTTGCAGAGTCAAAAATGACTGAGCCACTGAGCGCAACACAGAGAATATAGAACTGAGCCAAGTTGGCTAAAACTGCGTAAAACTACACAAAAAGCCAGTAGTTACAGGAGAAATTGACAACCTAGATGCTTTTATCCAGAACAAGCACTTTATGCCCTAAAAATGAAAATCATACTTGAATTTTAACTAGGGAACTATTAAAATGATTCCATCAATAATTTATACACTAAGATGTTGAATGAAATATGTTAACAGTGAACATTTGGTGCTGCATGGTTAATAAGGAAAAAGCATATTTGGATATGTTGCAAAATGCAATCCTACATTGCCTTGTTTTTACCTCTTCAAATAGTTATTCATAAATCATTATACTCAGTTAAACTGATCACCAGTTTATAAAATCACGATTATTAGAGCAATTATTCTGGGATAATCTTTGGGTATTTGCTGACCTAGAGATTAAATATTTGTTCAGAAGACTCTTGAGAGTCCCTTAGACTGCAAGGAGATCTACCCAGTCCATCCTAAAGGAACTCAACCCTGAATATTCATTGGAAGGACTGATGCTAAAGCTGAAGCACTAATACTTTGGCCACCTGGTGTGAAGAGGCAACTCACTGGAAAAGACCCTGATGCTGGGAAAGATTGAGGGCAAAAAGAGAAGGGGCCAGCAGAGGATGAGATGGTTGGATAGCATCCCCAACTCAATAAACATGAATCTGAGCAAACTCTGGGAGACAGTGAAGGACAGGGGAGCCTGGCGTGCTGCCGTCCCTGGGGTTGCAAAGAGTCAGACACAACTTAGCAACTGAACAGCAGCAACAACAGAGAGGCAAGGTGGAATGTCCTAGGGCATGGCTTTTAAACACCTGCATTTTGAGAGGAAGCCTTTTCTCTGCCCAACATTCCTGAGTATTTGATGAGCAAAGTCCATGTTGAGCAGGAGTCTGGAGTCCCTTCCTCATCACTGTATCCAACAAACTGGGAAGCACTGTGTGCCCCGTGGCGTCCGTCTTGCTAATTCTCGGTGAGGACCACTCAAGCATTGTGCGAAGCACCATGTGTGCATTCACACAACCAGTTCAGTGCCCTTCAGTCGCTCAGTCGTGTCTGGTCTTTGAGATCCCATGAACCGCAGCACGCCAGCCCTCCCTGTCCATCACCAACTCCCAGAGCTTGCTCAAACTCATGTCCATTGAGTTGGTAATGCCATCTAACCATCTCATCCTCTGTCATCCCCTTCTCCTCTTGCCTTCAATCTTTCCCAACATCAGGGTCTTTTCAAATGAGTCAGCTCTTCACATCAGGTGGCCAAAGTATTGGAGTTTCAGCTTTAGTATCAGTCCTTCAAAGAACACCCAGGACTGATCTCCTTTAGGATGGACTGGGTGGATCTCCTTGCAGTCCAGGGGACTCTCAAGAGTCTTCTCCAACACCACAGTTCAAAAGCATCAATTCTTCGGTGCTCAGCTTTCTTTATAGTCCAACTCTCACATCCATACATGACCACTGGTAAAACCATAGCCTTGACTAGACAGACCTTTGCTGGCAAAGTAATGTCTCTGCTTTTTAATATTCACACAATAAGCCTGTGTGGATCAGAATTCGATATTGTTCTTCACTGTATTTCAGAGGATTTTGAAGCACAGAAAGAATCAGTAGCTTTCTGAAGGAGTTGTATTTAGTAAATGGTTATGTCTGTCTGCTTTTGCCTTTGGAACCCAACTCTTAACAACCATACCTTAATACTTTTCATTTAAAAAATGAAGTGTTTTCCAAGTGAATACAAGTCTGCAATCCTTTATATGAAATCCAAGAGACAGAAGTTGATTCCACGTTGAAGATTTTTCTATTCTATAAAGATAACACAGTGGACCCAGCAATCAATCACCTTACTATTTCTGAGTGTATGAATGAGGGTTATCCTTCCCCCAGCTCTGCTTAGGTTACGGTTTACTACCATATTAACTGGGACCACAATTCTACCAAAACCCAAAGATTGAAATTCAGAACATTTTGTACTTGAGAATTACAAAGAAGGGATGTGTGGATCTGTTTTTCAAGTCAGAGCTAGTGCTAACTTGGTTGTGTTGAGTTCATCTTGAAGCCCCAGACACATTATCTGATACCTGCTGACTGTTGGGGTTGACTCTTCCTGCAAACCAGGAGCTCTCTCTAGAGAGGTTACTGGTATATGATCTCCAATCTGAGATCTGAAGTCTGCATAACATGAATTCAATGCAAAAAAAATCTCATTATCAATTGATCTTTTTAAAGTAAAATCTTCAAACTTATTTTTTAACAACTGCTTAGAAGGAAAGAAAGTTACTTACATTTTTACATATAAAGGATTACTCTCATCTAAATCTAGAAGTATATTCACAATTTTAAACAATGGTAGTTAAGTACACTAAATTGTTAGCAAGGTGTTATTAACAGGGATTTCTCATTTTCCCCTTTAATTTTTTTTTTCAGTTTTCTATACACTTTATCACCATGTACTCCATAAACACTGTGTAAACACCAATTCTATGTTACCTGTTGCTCAGTGAACTTTTGATTGAATGAACACTGTGTGCTTGGGATGCAATTCAAAGTCTCTGATTTCCTAAAGTCCACAGCCTAATGGAAAGCCAAGAATAAATTTCCTTTAGAAAACATACAGAGAAAAAAGCAAATAGCTTTTTTTATTTTTATTTTTAAACTTTACATAATTGTATTAGTTTTGCCAAACATCAAAATGAATCCGCCACAGGCATACATATACTATAATCTCATTGAACCAGTTACATCAGGAGGAAAGTACAGACAAAATATGGATTAATTTAAAGTTCTGTGTTCCTCAGAACTTAGATTTTTGTAATTTTGCGATGTTCAACTATCTCTCCTAATACTACTAAGGAAATGAGGTTTAAAAAAAACCTAAACATTTTAAGTGAAACTTGTAAAAACTTTAGTATATTCTAGAAATAACAAACCATTGTGCTGTAAAGTTGCTTAAAATTTACTTTTTGTTATTTCTTTATCTCATTTCATTACTAATTTTCTTTCCAAACCTCTGTTTTTAATTGTGCAGATATAGATTTACCACAGAATGCCTGAGGCAGCGCAATTCTCAAAAGAACAAATTCCAAGTTAATGTGGAATTGGCTTTGCGATCTGCCTGCGCGCCTGTGCTCAGTCGTCCGGTCGTGTCCGAATCTGTGTGACCCCGTGGCCTGAAGCCCCCCGGGCTCCTCTGTCCACGGGATTCTCCAGGCAAGAAGACTGGAGCAGGGTGACATGTCCTCCTCCGGCGATCTCCCCGGTCCAGCGATCGAAGCCGCGTCTCCTGCGGCTCGTGTGTCAGCAAAAGGATCCTTTACCACTGAGCCGCCTGGGAAGCCTCAGTGACGGATATCCACCGGATAAACCAGAGTGCCACTCTAGCGACGCCTCGCAGCGCGCAGAGCAGCAGCGGGAGTGCGGCGCGCAGCCTGTATCACCTGCAGCTCCAGCAACCGCAGCGTCGCTAAAACGGCCTCCCCAGCGGTCTCCTTAGAAACAGTCCCTTTGGCTGAACCTGAAATATAGCCTTTCTGTTTGTAGTTTCACAATATTGCATTGAAAAAATCAGTCAAAAATCCATCTTTGATTTCAAGCAAACAAAAAAAGCACTTGGAGTGATTGATCATCTTTCTCACGGAACTGACCGCTCGTTCAGCCTTGTGGTAAATGGCGCAGTAGAAACGAGGTCGCAAACGACGAACTGGCTGGAAAGCGTGGACACCGTTTCTTTTTCCTGAGCAATTATTATATGCCAGAAATGATTCTAATATTACAGATGATTAGTGGTATCTAATTTAATTTTATGAATGTATTTAACCTTATTAGAGAGCACACATATTATAAACTCTTTTTTATAGTCATGGAAACTGAGATACAGTAAGCTTAAATAGATTTCCCAAGTTATACAGCTGATAAATTGTGGATCTGTGATTATATTGTAAAAAGAATGATCTAAGTTGATTATTTACTTAATTTGTAAATTAGTTGAGAATAAAAGACAAAATTAAAATGAGTTTAGTGAAATCACGTGAGAGAACTGCCCACCTATCACTGCTAGAACTTTCCCTAGATCTTCTTTTCTTGTTTCCCAAGATGATCAGAACTTCAGATGGACTTAACACTGTTGAAAATTTCCTAAAGACCAAGATAGATAGCAGAATGCCAATTTACTAATTCAAAGAAAAATCCAATTGTCAAATGAATGGTGAATACTTGGTGTGGGAAGACAAGCAAACATTCCCTTTGTTGCCATGTAAAAATCAAACTTCAGGCAAAATTCGGTCATAATCAGAAGATATTTGATGAATGTGCCCTGGAAAACTGCTCTGGAAAGTTTACTGGATTTAGTGGGTCGTGTACACTGGAAAGTCCACTTGCTGAGTCTTTCAGCAGATTACATAGAAGTCATAACACTGTTCATGCAACAAACAAGCAAAGCAAGCTGACCCTCAGATGCATTAGCTCCAGCTAAGGTTTATTAATTCAACAATCATTGCTCGAACTCTAACACTATGCCAGAACCTGGGGCCACAGTGGTGAATCGGACATACTGATCTGATAAAGATATAACCTGGTGTCTGACAAAGACAACAATGAATTCCTTCTACAATACAGATTTTTTACTTATTTAATAACCACTTATATAAAAGACAGTGTGCTAAGCGCTTTGCAAATATTAAATGGTTTTATCAAAACTATCCCACCAGGTAGCATTAAAGAAAAAAAAATTATTCACAATACTTGTTAAAGCAGTGAGACAGACTTTATCCAGAAAGCTTACTACAGTGGGATTTTGAAGTAAAAAATCAGGCTTGGTTTTGAATATGATAAAAGAAAATGGGGATTTACAGCCAAGGATGAGAAGTGGTTGGGGGAGTGTTCTGTGCTCAGCTGTGTCCGACTCTTTGCTAGTGGATGCAAAGTTGCTAAGAGGTTAGAGCAATGCTTTCTGAGCAACTTAATCTGTGGGCTTCCCAGGCGGTGCTACTGGTAAGGAACCCGCCTACCATTGCAGGAGATGCGAGAGACATGAGTTCAACCTCTGGGTTGAAAAGATCCCCTAAAGTAGGAAATGGAAACCCACTCCAGCATTCTTGCTTGTAAGGTCCCATGGAGAGAGGAGCCTGGCAGGCTATGGTCCATGGATCACAAAGAGTTGGACATGACTGGGCACGCGCACGCACACACACACACACACACACCCTAATGGGTGAAGGCAGGCCAGGGTGATTAGATATTTAGATGTCACTTGAGGGATGAGGAATTCTGTCAGATGTTGAGATCATATACCAAGGGAAGGAGATTCTGGCTAAACTGACTTAGCAGGAATCTTGCCAAAACTGGACTCCACAAGGATGAAAACTGAAGCTCTAGTTTGGACCAAGTCGAGCACAGGACTCAGAGGTGCTCGACTAAGGTTTGGTCCAGAAGATAATCTGTTTCAGTGAGGAATCCAAGGCAAAGTGTGGTAAGTGACTGTCAGTTACAAACATCATACAGCCAGTATACTGTCAGGCCGAACAATCACTGTCTATGCTGCCCTAAGAGCAGAACTGGTGGCTCAGTGGTAAAAAATCTGCCTGCAATGCAGGAGATGCAGGTTCGATCCCTGGTCCAGGAAGATCCAGAAAGATCCCACATGCCTTGGAGCAACGAAGCCCATGCCCTAGAGCCCAGGAGCCACGGGATACGCGTCCCCGTGGTGCAGCTGCTGAAGCCCACACACTTAGAGCCCGCGCTCCGCACCAAGAGGAGCCATGGCAGTGAGAAGCCCGCGCACCGCCAGGAAGAGAAGCCCCAGCTCACGGCAGCGAACGAAAGCCCGCACAGCAACAAAGACCCAACATAGCCATAATAAATAAAATCTTTAAAAAAGACTAAAACTGGATACTGTCTTGGTTCTCTTTCACCCAACACACACACACAGACACTGTATCATTTTTATATAAATGATAGCTCAGTTGGTAAAGAATCCACCTGCAGTGCAGGAGTCCCTGGTTTGATTCCTGGGTCAGGAAGATCCCCTAGAGAAAAAGCTGCACTCTCCAGGATTCTGGCCTGGAGAATTCCATGGACTGTATAGTCCATGGAGTCACAAAGAATTGGACACGACTGAGCGACTTTCACTTTCACAAAGCCCTTTAACTCAGATTTCCTCTCTGGGCAGTAGTTGGCATGGAACTGCCAGTATTTCTCACTGACGTGCTTTTCCTACGCTTCCTCTGCTTGCTGACATGTTCTTTATTAAATAAAAGAAATCAGTGACCTAATCTGGAACAAGATGGTGCTTTTGCAACCCTGACCAACAGTATGTTAGTTTCATATGTTAAGCAAGCACTGTTAGTTGGGTACAAGTATCTTTTTACTGAATTTGTTCAACAGCAATATGCTTGGGTTTCCCCGATGACTCAAGTGAGAAAGAATCTGCCTATGATGCAGGAGACATAAGAAATGCAGGTTTGATCCCTGGGTGGGAAAGTCCACTGGAGGAGGAAATGGCAACCCACTTCAGTATTCTTGCCTGGAAAATCTCATAGACAAAGGAGCCTGGTAGGGCTACAGTCCAAGGGGTCACAAAGAGCCAAAGACAACCAAGCACGCAAGCATGAGCAATATACTCAGATAAGAGGTCCACCTCCCCAGACTCCCCACAGCAATGGGTGGACCCGTGGCTGGGATCTCATCTATCTGGATGGAAAACTCTTGCAAGGAAAGCTATTATTTACCTGAAAGGTGATAAAGCCGGCTGGCACTTGACTTATGCCCTTTTCCCTTCTCCTTCTGCCTGTTTAGAATGTACAGGTGATGGCAAGACCTTCTGCAGCTATGCTGAGACCGTGAGTGGAAGTCACAAGACTGTGGAAAGAAAACCAGAACTGCAGATGCAACGGAGATCCACAGCAGAATCACAGAGCTACTTTTTTATGGATTTCTTTTTCATCCCACTTGCTATATGAGAAAAATAAATGCTCATTTAGTTAATCCCTCCAGTAGAGTTTGTATCTCATGCACTTGAAAACAATCATAAGTGATAAACAGACTTTCAAAGGGAAGTTATTGATGTTATTTTCTCATAATCAGTGAACATCTGACTGTAACTATTAAATATTTATAGTAAATATTATCGTTGACAAAACTGTACTGAATAAAGTAGGAGGTACATATTTTAACCAATAACATCCAAAAAGAGATTACTCAGAAATTGCTTTTCCAGTTGTTTCTACTACTCTTCCGTCCTCTTGTTATTTTCCTGCTCATTATATTTTATCAGATGGTTGTTAGAGAAATAAAAGCTCCATTTTGAATTTTCTCATTTATACTATTATAGGTATCTTATTTGAAACAAAGGTTACCCCAGAAATAAAAATGGAGGTGGTAGAAATCGGTATTCTGAAATAGCTATGGAATAAATGCAGATTATGCAGCTTAACTTTCAGATATAATATGATCTGAATTCAGAGAACTTGAAATGGTACTTAAATTCCAGTATGTTCTCAGTTTGCTGAAAACACACTCATTGCTTTCCAAGCATCTTTGGCTCAAAACCAGCCACTTCCAGAAATGCAATCTTCATGTGTAAGTGGTTTTGCAGGAATGATCAAGGAAAAAAGATCGAAAACTCTGATGGTCTAGATTATCTGGGGAAGAGGCAGCAGGAGAAACAGCCGCTGGCGTATAATTTCACTTTTGAGAAACAGAAAACGTAGAGGGAGAAACTACAGACGCTAAGGACCCCGAAGCACCTCAGAAGGAGAACAGTTTAGGCTGCTCTGCTGCCATAACAAGCGGCAGAGTTTTCGGTTTTGTTTGCAGACTGAGGTCTGCGGAAAATAAATGTCTGCAGCTGAGGGCAGCTAGAGATAAGCAACATCCAGAAGTGCGACTACACCCTAAGGCGCTCTGGGAATCATCTTACTGACGGGAAGAGATAAAGTAGCAGAAGAGAAATTTTAGCAGCAGTGAAACAAAGGAAGGACTTAGCAGTTGACCATGAGGAATAGAACTCCATCCCTCAACAGCAGCCACATCCACGCAGGGCTTGTTAAAGAACAGGATTCACTTAGCTTCTGCTGTAGTGTCTTTTTTAAAAGATTTTTTTAATGTGGACCATTTTTTTTAAAGTCTTGATTGAATTTGTTACAGCATTGCTTCTGTTTTATGCTTTGGTTTTTTAGCCATGAGGTACGCAGGATCTCAGCTCCCTGACCGGGGATCGAACCCCCACCTCCTGCATTAGAAGGCATAGTCTTAACCACTGGAGCACCAGAGAAGTCCCTGCTATAGAGTCTTTAACATCTAGAATACTAATCAACCAGGGAAGCAGTGCAGTTCAGTTCAGTTCAGTCTCTCAGTCGTGTCCGACTCTTTGCGACCCCATGAATCGCAACACGCCAGGCCTCCCTGTCCATCACCAACTCCCAGAGTTCACTGAGACTCACGTCCATTGAGTCAGTGATGCCATCCAGCCATCTCATCCTCTGTCGTCCCCTTCTCCTCCTGCCCCCAATCCCTCCCAGCATCAGAGTCTTTTCCAATGAGTCAACTCTTCCCATGAGCTGGCCAAAGTACTGGAGTTTCAGCTTTAGCATCATTCCTTCCAAAGAAATCCCAGGGCTGATCTCCTTCAGAATGGACTGGTTGGATCTCCTTGCAGTCCAAGACTCTCAAGAATCTTCTCCAACACCACAGTTCAAAAGCATCAATTCTTCAGCACTCAGCTTTCTTCATAGTCCAACTCTCACATCCATACATGACCACAGGAAAAACCATAGCCTTGACTAGATGGACCTTTGTTGGCAAAGTAATATCTCTGCTTTTTAATATGCTATCTAGGTTGGTCATAACTTTCCTTCCAAGGAGTAAGCATCTTTTAATTTCATGGCTGCAGTCACCATCTGCAGTGATTTTGGAGCCCAGAAAAATAAAGTCTGACACTGTTTCCACTGTTTCCCCATCTATTTCCCAGGAAGTGATGGGACCGGATGCCATGATCTTCGTTTT
>NW_011494715.1:9235992-9258240 GCF_000754665.1 Bison bison bison | reverse complement strand
TGGTCTGGTATTCCCATCTCTTTCAGAATTTTCCACAGTTTATTGTGATCCACACAGTCAAAGGCTTTGGCATAGTCAAGAAAGCAGAAATAGATGTTTTTCTGGAACTCTCTTGCTTTTTCCATGATCCAGCAGATGTTAGCAATTTGATCTCTGGTTCCTCTGCCTCTTCTAAAACCAGCTTGAACATCAGGAAGTTCATGGTTCACGTATTGCTGAAGCCTGGCTTGGAGAATTTTGAGCATGACTTTACTAGCATGTGCTGCTGCTGCTGCTAAGTCGCTTCAGTCGTGCCCGACTCTGTGCGACCCCATAGACGGTAGCCCACCAGGCTCCCCCATCCCTGGGATTCTCCAGGCAAGAACACTGGAGTGGGTTGCCATTTCCTTCTCCAATACATGAAAGTGAAAAGTGAAAGTGAAGTCGCCCAGTCATGTCGGACTCCTAGCAATCTCATGGACTGCAGCCCCCAGGCTCCTCCATCCATGGGATTTTCCAGGCAAGAGTACTGGAGTGGGGTGCCATTGCCTTCTCCATACTAGCATGTGAGATGAGTGCAATTGTGCGGTAGTTTGAGCATTCTTTGGCATTGCCTTTCTTTGGGATTGGAATGAAAACTGACCTTTTCCAGTCCTGTGGCCACTGCTGAGTTTTCCAAATTTGCTGGCATATTGAGTGCAGCACTTTCACAGCATCATCTTTCAGGATTTGGAATAGCTCAACTGGAATTCCATCACCTCCACTAGCTTTGTTTGTAGTGATGCTTCTAAGGCCCACTTGACTTCACATTCCAGGATGTCTGGCTCTAGGTCGATGATCACACCATCGTGATTATCTGGGTCGTGAAGATCTTTTTGTACAGTTCTTCTGTGTATTCTTGCCGTCTCTTCTTAATATCTTCTGCTTCTGTTATATCCCTACCATTTCTGTCCTTTATTGAGCCCATCTTTGCATGAAATGTCCCCTTGGTATCTCTAATTTTCTTAAAGAGATAATTAGGGAAGCAGTTACATTTCCCCAAAGCTGGACTGTATCTTCTTTCATTCTCTTCCACCGGCTTCATCCCCTTGCAGAGAGCACAGTGAGACCATCCTACTCAAGAAGGTTTGATGTTTATTCATTTTAAGAAAATGCTTTGAGTGAGTGATAGAGAAAAGTTGATAGCAGACAATTCAAGACAGTGAGTAAATTTATCTTCTTTTTAATAAATTAACTACGTATCACTCTACCAATGATAACCCAAAAAATGATTTGTTGGAGTTTCTGATTGTTCCTAATTCATGTCCTGGATTATTTCCAGAGCCTTGGGGATTAACTTGGAACATCTGGTTTATTTGCTGTTCTAGAAAGCAAAATTTAAATGATCCTAAGGTGAGACTATCTTCCCAGGTGGCTCAAATGGTAAAGCATCTGCCTGCAATGCAGGAGACCTGGGTTTGATCCCTGGGTTGGGAAGATCCTCTGGAGAAGGAAATGGCAACCCACTCCAGTATTCTTGCCTGGAGAATCCCATGGACGGAGGAGCCTGGTAGGCTACAGTCCGTGGGGTCGAAAAGAGTCAGACACGACTGAATGACTTTGCTTTCACTTTTCAAGGTGAGACTGAGCCATTGCAAAACGCTGAGGTTTCCAGTGAATCAAGCAGCTATTCAGTTGCTTTTTTATTCAATCACAAGAATTTATTGATTCCACAAATGTTTCTCTGGTGCCTCCAATACCCAAAAGCACTATCCTAGGTGCTGATCTGTGCAGACAAGTGTACTGGACACAGATCCTGCCCTCAGAGTGTGCAAGATATACTAGATGGGGGAAATAAACATATGTTTACTAGGAATTGTAAAGTCAGTAATGACTTCACCAGTAGAAAATTATCTGGGGAAAACAGTAAGGAATATTTCAGCTATGAGATAAAGGAAGACTATGAATACAGTGGGTGAATTTGCCTTTTATGGCTCTTCAGAATCTGGCTACGATGACACAGGGACAAGAGAGAAGAAATAGTGAGCTCCAACATCGTAACTGCAAAGTGCATCGCTCCTGTAGAGAAGGGTGGGCACACGTCTGGAAGCAGCATTTACCAGAAGTCAGAAAGGGAAATCGTGTGGTGTGATCGTCTTTCTCATTATCTACTCACGCCCAGATTGGTGTTATGAAGTTTACACATCAACTCACTTCCACTGACTTAATCATTTTTGCTAAAATTGATTCATTTTTTCTTAACAACTCTTTACATTTTACTTTTAAAAATTAAAAACAAGCAAAAAAAAAAAGCATCGTTTGACACAAGTATAAAGTAGACATAAAATTTAACTGAAAATAAAGTGACATAGTTAAACTCTCCTCAGGCAGGCCTTTCTGATTGCTTGAAGCCTCCTAGTAATGTTTAAAAATGGAGATTAATGAACGGGAAGGGGGGATTGATACTTACTCGAACCAAACCACAAGTTTCCCTCCAACACAATGTAGGAGAAAGAACTCAAAGGAAAGAAAACGAGTCACTGAAGCCCGTCTGATGTCATGTCTGATGTCATGTCTGATGTCATGTCTGAGCTCCACAAAAATGCAGCTCCCTTTTACCAGGGATGTAAGAGGCACACCGAGAAAATCAGCCTGCAGAGAGGAGCAGATTCTCTTTACAGATTCAAATTACAGCTCTACAATAAAGTAACTAACAGTTTGGTGTGTTAAACTCTCCGTAAAGATGTCTCTGAGAGACAGAGAGAGAGAGATGTAATGTGTGTGTGTGTGTGTGTGCACTCACACACAGGCGCTCAGTCCTGCCCAACTCTTTGGAGACTCCATGAACTATATCCGTCCAGGATCCTCTGTCCATGGAATTTTCTAGGCAAGAATACAGGGGCGGGTTGCCATTTCTTTCTCCAGGGAATCTTCCCAACCCAGAGACTGAACCCGCATCTATTGTGTCTCCTGCACTGCCAGGCAGGTTCTTTACCAACTGAGCAAGCGTCTGGTGTATATAAATATATATACACATGCTGCTGCTGCTAAGTCACTTCAGTCGTGTCCGACTCTGCGCGACCCCATAGACGGCAGCCCACCAGGCTCCCCCGTCCCTGGGGTTCTCCAGGCAAGAACACTGGAGTGGGTTGCCATTTCCTTCTCCATGTATATATTCATGGTTGACCCTTAAACAGAGATTTGAACCACCAGGGTACACTTATACATGGGTTTTTTCCAATAATAAATACCACAGTACCATACAGTCCCAGGGTATATTCCTGAATGTGGAACTTTCGAATACAGAGGAGCCACGTGTGTCGAGGGACCATGTAAACCATCTATTTGTCTTAAGAGAGAGATGGAGAGCAGAAAAAAAACAAAAGAGATTGGCATATACTTAGCAATCAATATGATATTGCAATCATAAAAAAGAAGTTGGGTATAAGTTTGGGAAAAAATGATTGAACTTTAGGCCAGATATGGCTAAAAGCACATCTTTCTGAGAAGATGAAAGTACATCAGAACACGAATGTAGTGTCAGAAACATAAGAAAAACAAAAAAATGACCTTGGTTAATGCTAAAGGAAAACAAAACGTCAACTGAATTCCAGTCTTAAAAAGATTGAAAATTAAGTGCTAAGCAATAGGCATGGCTCTCTCTCTCTATGTATATGCTGTATACACACATATAAGCGTGCATGGCACATCATAAATACTCGGACAATAATCAACAAATGAAAGTTGCTAAAATGCATGCATTGCTTCAGTTGTGTCCGATTCTGTGCAACCCCATAGACTGTAGCCCACCAGGCTCCTCTGTCCATGGGGATTCTCCAGGCGAGAATACTGGAGTGGGCTGCCATGCCCTCCTCCAGGACATCTTCCCAACCCAGGGATCAAAGTTGTGGGTCTTATATCTCCTGTATTGGCAGGTGGGTTCCTTACCACTAGGACCACCTGAGAAGCCAATATATATAAACTGTATGACCTATTTCAAAATCTTCATAGGTCATAAAATTTTTATCAAAAATCTGAAGCAATGTCCCACGATTTTTCAGGTGAGAAGAGAACAGTCCAAATAGCCAGCTGCCACCTAGACACCTCATCAAGCAATAAGTTGGTCCCAGGGTGTTCCCCAAGATATTTTACTGATTTCTTTTTTTTTGTTTGTTTGGTAAAAGGGTTCCAGCAACAGAGCATAAATGTCTGCTGCTTACAGTCAAGACTCAATTATCCATATGCAAATAATTTTTGCTGTGTTTGTTATCCCAGTCTGCCATTATCCTTCTGCCAAGCAGAGTTTTCTAGGCCAATTTCCCCCACTGCTGATTGGGATATACTTAGGAAATTCACAGTTGTTTCAGCATGAGCCTCAACAAACCATAATTAGGTGAGTTTGCTGAAACAAAACACAGTCAAACTGAATAATGCATTCCAAGACCAAATATCAATTAGAGTAGATGACATAAGCCTCTGGGCTGCTGTCCATTGGCATGGGTAAATGAAAACCGCATTTTATCTTCATTTTATACTCAAGTCTGCATGAAAATAGATGACTAAAGCACTCGATTCTCACATCAACCCTTCCCACCCTAAGTACTCATGTAGAAAAGATAGTTAAGAAAGCATTTGTACATCCAGAGGGAAGTGTCTCTGTCTGTGATGTTAATAAACCTGATTTGCCATTCTTATCTTTCCTTGTCATCTAATTAAGGAAATCATACCATTCTTGACTTCTGTTCTCCATCACCTCTTTCCCAGTGGAAATAAAAGCAAGAGAGGATGCCTCCTACTGTTGTAACAAGTTAATCAGTAATTGGCTTGTCCATCTCATGATTCTAATTGAAGACAAAAATTGATGATACTCTTAATTAGAAGAGTGCATAGTACTTTAATTTCAGCTACTTTCCATTTGTTGATTATTGTCTGAATATGTACCATGTGCCAGTCACTTGCTAAGTATTGGTAAAATGAACTGTTACATAATACTTAAAACAACACGGTAGGGGAGGAACTGTAGATATTGTCACTTTACAAATGAGGAAACAGACTTGAAAATGTTGTCTTTTGCCCAGACATACTGCTAAGTGTCAGCAGCATGGCTTGATCTCTAGAATGCCTGATTCTAACATGCAAGTGATGTCTTAGTTACAAGTCAGAAGCATTCACTAAGCTCAGCAACAGTTAAACTGGAAGCTCTCATCCTCAAATGTGATCAAAGGCTTGGAGTCTTCACAAAGCGGAGGAACAGAAGCTGGAAATCATCCGCTGGCTGGAGGACAATGAGGTAAAGGCCAGGAGGCTAAAGGTCGCATACGCCTCCGTGCAGGTTTCTGTGGTCACTGTGTCAAGGATGCTGCTGAATTTTGCTGTCTTTTCTAATTTATTTAGTCCAAAAAGGTCATTTCAACCTCAATGTCTTCTTGACGGTGACAAACTGATTTTTATCAGAATTTCCAACTGGGTTGACTGACAGAAGCCTGAGAAGGTCAATGGCAATGAGTCAAAGGCTCTGACCAGACTGGAACTGAGATTGCATTTGGCTCACTGCTCTTTGCTCTTTCACTAATAACTGTGGTTTGTTTAATACTGCAGTTCATTAGACAAAATTCCTTAAGCTAGACTGAAAAATAAAACACTCCACAACACTCAACACCACCTCCCATCCACTGTCTGCTCTAATCAAGTTTCAATGAAATAAAATGCACTGGGAAAGCAGGAAACTGTATTTATGTAAAAAAGAATCTCACATGTTAAATTCCTTTTAAAAGGGTGCTAACATATGTGCCAGGTGCTGCATAACAATGAGCCAGAGAGAGTTTCTGCTCACATGACGATCACATTCCGAAGAGCGTCCCCTGCTGTGCGTGCTCAGTCTTCTTTGCTCCTTCTGGTTACTGAAGACTCACTACCCTTAGAGGAGACACTGCTCTGCCTCTCTGAGTCCTCGTGGTTTGAGTAGATCTCTTTGAACCAGAGCTGCCAAGGAGATAATGAAGGATAAAGAACATGACCCAGCCCGGCCAATCAGTATCGTCCATTCCGCCAGTCATACTAACGGGTTCTGAGACATTTGACTCAAGTGAGGCAAATGAAGGCCTGGTTTTTAGGACTGTCCATGGAATTAAAACTCAACATTAAAAAAATTATGATCATGGCATCCGGTCCCATCACTTCATGGCAAATAAAATGGGAAAATAGTGGAAGCGGTGTCAGATTTTATTTTCTTGGGCTCCAAAATCACTGCAAACAATGACTGCAGCCATAAAATTTAAAGACCCTTGCTCTCTGAAAGGAAAGCTATGACAAACCTAGATAGCATATTGAAAAGCAGAGACATCACTTTGTCAACAAAGGTCTTTATAGTCAAAGATCTGGTTTTTCCAGTAGTCATATATGGATGTGAGAGCTGGACCACAAAGAAGGCTGAGCTCAAAGGAATTGACGCTTTTGAACTCTGGTGCTGCAGAAGACTCTTGAGAGTCTCTTGGACCACAAGGAGATCAAACCAGTAAATCCTAAAGGAAATCAACACTGTATATTCATTGAAAGACCAATGCTGTGGTTGCAATACTTTGGCCACCTGACACGAAGAGCCGACTCATTGGAATAGACCCTGATGCTGGGAAAGACTGAGGGCAAAAGGAGAAGGGGGTGGCAGGGGATGAGATGGTTGGATGGCATCACCAACTCAGTGGACATGACTTTGATGAAACGCCAAGAAATAGCAAAAGACAGAAAAGCCTGGAGTGCTGCAGTCCCTGGGTCACAAAGAGTCAGACATGCCTTAATTACTGAACAACCACAGCAATGGGATTTTGGAAGAGTAGCTGCTTGACAGGATGGTAGGAAGTATTTCTGGAGCAACTGGTAGCCATCTTGCCCCTGTGTGGAAAAAGACTCCCGGAAGAAGAAAGAAGAGGCCAACCCGCACACACACACAGTAAAGCAGGAAGATTTCTGTGATGTTATTCGAGTCCACAGAGTCAGCTGAAGGTCTGTCTACCCCTAGGTCTTTTACATTATAAGAGATAATGAATTTTCCTTTTGTTTTTCTTTTCTTCTTCTTGGTCTGGGTTAAGGAAGGATCCGGTTCAGTTGCAAGCAGGAGTTCTGAATAATCCTTCCCCAAGAATAATTTTACCTCTTTCTCTTTAAAAAATATTTCTAAAATGAAGAGTTTTACTTTTCTGCCTTAATAAATACAGGCATCATAAGCTTTCCTTGCCATGTTGAAGTCTTATGCAAATTATCAATTCTTAGTATTATAGATGGAGGAGGAGATTGACTAATTATTTTTGGCTCTGAAGCTATCCTGAAAGTAATGGATTTTGAACCAAATAGCTGGCATCCATTTATTTCTAGTCTAAAGAGTTGACTCATTAGAAAAGACCATGATGCTGGGAAAGATTGAAGGCAAGAGGAGAACGGGACGACAGAGCACAGCCGGTTGGATGCCATCACCGACTCAATGAGCACGAGTGTGAGCAAGCCCCAGGAGACAGTGAAGGACAGGGAAGCCTGCATGCTTCGGTCCACAGGGCTGCAAAAAGCTGGACATGACTAAGCGACTGAAGAACAACCACAAATACTAGAAGGCAATTTTAGATGTTTCCATATTTTTGACCCAAAAAGTCCAATAACTCATTAGCATTAGTTTTTAATGGTAATGAGATATTGGTATATATGGATAAACCATGAATATTTATGTACACTGTAATTTCTTTTCAACTTTCTGCTAACTTGTTAATGTTCCATTGTAAGATAAGATATAACAGTACCATTTTGTGAAATAAAATGTAAGCAAAATATAAGTGAAGGTATCAGAATGCATCTGAAAGTATCAGAATGTACTCTATATAGTATGGTGAATGTTATTTCTTGTACTAGTGTTTTATATAAAGACATATACACACACACACGTATAAATATATATGCATGTGTATATAATCCCTCATTAGTTTCTAATTCTGCATCACTAACTTCTTCCCTGCTGCTGCTGCTTAATCACTTCAGTCATGTCTGACTCTTTGTGACCCAGTGGACTGTAGCCCACCAGGCTCCTCTTTCCATGGGATTCTCCAGGCAAGAGTACTGGAGTGGGTTGCCATGCCGTCCTCCAGGGGATTTTCCCAACCCACGGATGAAACCCAGGTCTCCTGCATCGCAGGCAGATTCTTTACCACTGAGACACCAGGGAGGCCCACCAACTTCCCCCAGCTCACCGCAATACTTAAAAAAGCATTGTTGGTATTTTATTTTGTATTTTTTGTCCCTTGTTACCTAAATGGTAGAATGAATTTGGGATTCACAGCTCATCAAATTCCCTGAAGAAAACACACGGATCTTAACTGTCTGAAGGTACATTGCAATATCAAAGCAAGATCAATAATTCAAAGCCCACATTCCCAAATCCATCCCAAGGCATATGTACACACATATCTCCTATGCATCCATTCCCCAATCCACCACCAGATATATCTTTTCCCCCAAGCCCTCAGGGAAAGGCTGCCCATAGAGAAACTAGTTCATAGCTTAACCAAAACTCATGAACATGTAGGTCAGGAAACAAGTACTTCGTTAGTGAGGTTTGGGGAGACCAAAAAGGAATTATAAATGAAAGAAGAACAAAACCGTGTGCTTGAAAATCCACCTGAAATCCGGTTCCTATCTCCAACTAGTCACGTTTCTGTGGTCTCCAAAAGCCAGATTCTCCTCTAGAATCTGTCAGATCTTAGTTAATAAATTTTAACTGGACTCTTGTTTGTTGTTAAATCATGTCTGACTCTTTGCAACCTCATGGGCTATAGCCCCACAGGCTCCTGTGTGCATGGGATTTCCCAGGCAAGAACACTGGAGTGAGTTGCCATTTCCTTCTTCAGGGGATCTCCCAACCCAGGGATCAAACACACATGTCCTGCATGGGCGAGCGGAGTCTTTATACCTGAGCCGCCAGGGAAGCCGTATCGGACCTTTAGTAGAGACCAGTATATGACGGAAATGGAAAAAAAATTATAAGTAAAGAAGGCTTTTTCTAAGACCAAACTATCTGAATTTAAATTCTAATCTGACACTCACCCCAAGTGAGATCTTAGGCAAAGTACTTAAGCTCAGGCAGTCTCAGAGGTCTCTTCTGTAAAGGGGGCACTAGCAGTGCCTTGTAATAAGGACAAAATGAGGGGCTCCAGATGAAGTGTGTAAGCTTAGCAGCTGCTATATAGAAAGAGTCAATGTGTACTTGCTACTGTTCTTATTACCATAATATTTGCTATTATCATTATTAACCTTTTCCTTCAATTCTGACTAATGTGAAGTATTACATCATCAACTGAGTATCATCTAATGATATCACAAAATGTTAGCTTCATTAAAATAGCCAAAGGAAGAATGCCTGGTCAGATTTCTGGACCCTTTAAACGTGGCTACCATCATTTCCACGTGTGCAGAGCAAGATCATTCTCTCTTGGAAATCACACTTAGTGAAAACAGTAAGAAAGTGATCTAGGGGCTTCCCTGGTCCAGGGTAAAGACTCTGCCTGCCAGTGCACGAAACACGGGTTCAGTCCCGGGTCCAAGGAGACCCCAAGGAGCAACCAAGCGCGCGCGCCACACCGGCTGAGCCTGCGCTCCGGAGCCCGGGAGCTGAAACCGCCGGAGGCGGCGCCCTGGAGCCGGTGCTCCGCACCAGGGGGCGCCGCCGAAACGCGAAGCCTGCGCGCCGAGCTAGAGAGGACCCCAGCGCGCCCGGCTGCAGAAAAGCCCGCGCAGCGGCCAGGACCGAGCATGGCCAATAAATAAATAAACACAGTTATTTTTTAAAAAGGGTTCTAAACTTTTCATCAATAACCTGCAGAATAGGTCTCAAAATCTATAACGAAACATTTAGAATAGTACAGCCTTTCCCGATTAAAACATAGATCTCGTAATTTGTCATTGTAATTTGTCTTAAAATTTGAACGTCTAATGTTTCACTTTCAGAGGACTGGAAGATTTAAGCTCCAGTTCTGTTCAGTTCTACATCATACATATTTTGAGCATTTACTATGTGTGAGGCAATATGCTATTAGGGATACAAACCGGAGAAGGCAATGGCACCCACTCCAGCGCTCTTGCCTGGTGGGCTGCAGTCGACGGGGTCGCTAGGAGTCGGACATGACTGAGCGACTTCACTTTTACTTTTCACTTTCATGCATTGGAGAAGGAAATGGCAACCCACTCCAGTGTTCTTGCCTGGAGAATCCCAAGGATGGGGGAGCCTGGTGGGCTGCCGTCTCTGGGGTCGCACAGAGTCAGACACGACTGAAGTGACTTAGCAGCAGCAGCAGCAGCAGCAGGGATACAAACAGGAAGAAGACACAGTGCCTATTTTCTTAAAGATTATCCTTAATGCTGTATTCTCTGCTAACTTCTGATATGATGTCTGATGGCATAGGCTCTGTCTACAGTTTCCTGTCTTTCAGAAAGTGTGACTTTAAGTAAACAGTAAACTTTAAGTAAACAGTGTGACTTTGAGTAAAATTAAGTATAATTTCAGCCATATAATAACAGTATGATAACAATGATTAATTCAAAAAGTGAACAGTTGCTTAGCTATATTTTCAGCAAAGCTTTAACAAGCACAAAACTAAACATGTTCTGTTATCAAAGCTTATCTTCTCAAAATCACTAAACCCAGATGAACGAAAACATTTTTAAAGTGTTCATTTGTTCTTATTAGACTCAAAGAAAAATAAAACGACATTTGAATTAAATTCTACTAAAAAGGGGAACATCTGTAGGTAATTTTGCCCATTATTTGATTTCACAGAAATAATGCAAAATTTATTTCTGCTATTAGTTACAAGTTTAAGTACTTATTTAAAAGCAAAACCTACATAATTATTTTTCAGTGAGTCATTTGAACTGACTGAGGGTTTCACTATCACGGGGCCAACCCACAATGTTATAGGAATAAAAATAACCGATGGCAAAATGCATATGATTAAATGCGTTACTTGATTCTAGCAAGGATCAGAAATCAGTTCTGCTTCAGTAATTCTCTCAGCAAACTGGAGAAGTTGAAATAGGGAGAAGTGTGGTATGGTCTGCTTAGATTCAGACCACAGATCCTCGTATTTCAGACACTTCACTTTGCTCCCAAGACTTTGCCCTGAACCCAGGCTGAGTGTCCCTGAGAGGAGGGATGTCTGTCCTGTGCAGATTCGACAGGGGTCATCTCCCCTTGTCAAGGACCCTGCTCGACAGATCAGAATGGTGGCCACCTCTTTAGATGTTAATATGCCCAACAAATTTAGCCTTCATTTTTATTTAAAACAATCCATTGTTTTTGCTGTTACTGTAGTTGGATCTTCTATACTCCTTAGCAAGGTTTGACCTTCCTTGGGTGCAGCCAGGAGCAATGAGGAGAATTAAGGTAGAAGTGGCCACGGTGCCAGGGGCTCAAACCAGCTTAAAAAGCCACTGAGACACAGACAGGCACATGGCGCTCCAGGGTTTGCCCAGCAGCTGCAACAGAGGAGGCGACACCTTCGGACAAGCCCTTGTATTTACAGTCTTCCCTTCTGATCTCTCCACCCAAGCTCCGTTTGAACTTCTCCCAGCCCTCTTCCAAAGCAGAGTCAGCCAGAATATCCACTGCTCTGTCGCTGTTTAGCCGCTCAGTCGTGTCCGACTCTTTGTGACCCCGTGGACTGTACTCCGCTGGGCTCCTCTGGAGTTTCCCAGGCAATACTGCAGTGGGTCGTCATTGCCTCCTCCAGGGGATCCTCCACACACAGCGACTGAGCCCGCATCTCTTACAGCTCCTGTATTGGCAGGCGGGTTCTTTACCACTGAGCCACCAGTCAAGCCACCATCGCTCCACCTAACCACAGTTCACTCAACTCGCACATGACTGTTCTCGCCAGGGGAAAGCAGAGACGAGCCTGTAACCGAGGCCAGTCTGGAACAAGCTGCACAGTCTGAGCTTAACTGGACCTTTTGTTCCACTTGGTTGAGCCTCTCTCTTGTCATCACAAGACTGCAGTTACTCAGCAGCCTCCTCTTTCTCATCTTTCTAGCTCTTCTCTTAGTGGTTGTCACATATCTTCTCCCCTAATGCCCTGACTTTTAATTCAATCAATTAATACACAAAAACCCCTTAAGTATATTTAATCTCATAATTACAAAAATCTCTTGGCAGATAACTCAGTTGAGAACCGCACAGGACGTGAACTGTCTTAAGAGCACTCTGTATTCCAACAATTACTTCTCGCAGAACCCCCATGGGCAGTTAGTAGTACTTCTCTTGTTTCCGGAACAGGAAAGACAGGTCAAGGTCTCAGAGCTAGGAAGCTTTGGTGTTGAGATGTAAACACAAACCTTTTCATGCAACATCCACACCTTTAATTATCATACTTACATTCCATGTGTTAAATTCCCCAATTCTCATTCAAAGGAAAATTATAAACAGCATTATTCATCAAACAAGAGGAAGTCGTGCAAAGGTGAACACTGGTAGTGTGTTACTGTTGTTCAGCTGCTCAGTCACATCTGACTCTTTGCAGCCCCATGGACTGTAGCACGCCAGGCTTCCCTGTCCATCACCAGCTCCTGGAGTTTGCTCAGATTCATGTCCATTGAGTTGGTGATGCCATCCAAGCATCTCATCGTCTGCTGTCCCCTTCCCCTTTTGCCTTCAATTTTTTTTGTGAAAAAGTAAAAGCTACTCAGTCATGTCCAACTCTTTGTGACCGCGTGGACTGTATCCCAGCAGTCTCCTCTGTCTATGGGATTCTCCAGGCAAGAATTCTGGAGTAGGTTGCCATTCCCTTCTCCAGGGATCTTCCCAACTCTGGGATCGAACCTGGGTCTCCTGCACTGCAGGCAGATTCTTTGCTGTCTGAGCCACCAGGGATGCCCACAGGACTTCCCGGCTGGCCCCGGGGCTAAGAGCCCATGCTCCATGTAGGAGGCACCGGTTCGATCCCTGATCAGGGAACTCGAGCCCCTGCTGCACTAAAGCTTCCACATCACGCGCCACAACAAAGGCCAAGCACGGCCAATAAAAGCAGAAACTGAAAAATAAGTTCAGGCAAGACAACGCCTAGGCCGGTGGACCGCAGGCTGCCAGGGTCTCCTGCTCTGGCCACAGCCCCTGTTCCTGCTTCCTCCACGTGGAGGCTCTTTCCCACCTTCTCACAGGATCGTTTCCAACAGGACCCGCTGAGTGGGCAGAAGTCCATCTAGTCTCACTGCCCCGGGATCACCCAGGATCTCAGCCTATCAGAGCCCCTACCCTAGAGATTTTGCAGTTGGGTTTGAGACACTCCTGGGCTCTGAATTTGAAAGGGGATATACTGTTGCAGAAACCAGTACTCAAGAAACCAAGCAGCGCCCTTGGAGGGCTGGAGGACTCAGGGTTATTACGCCGGCGGGCCTGGAGGAGTTGGCACTCCAAGCTCTGAGCCCTGAACAAAGGGATTACAGAGTTTTTATAGACAGACTATACTGGGCAACACTAGCTGTTAATCAGTTGGTTTAAACTAAGGGGTTTCATGCATGGGAACAGTGGTCAAGATGGGGCGGGGGATGTCTGACCTGGACACGTGTGATGAGGCAGGTTTGCAGGGGCTGCTGCTGCTGCTAAGTCGCTTCAGTCGTGTCCAACTCTGTGCGACCCCACAGACCGCAGCCCACCAGGCTCCCCCGTCCCTGGGATTCTCCAGGCAAGAACACTGGAGTGGGTTGCCATTTCCTTCTCCAATGCATGAAAGCGAAAAGGGAAAGTGAAGTTGCTCAGTCGTGTCCGACTCCCAGTGACCCCATGGACTGCAGCCTACCAGGCTCCTCCATCCATGGGATTTTCCAGGCAGGAGTACTGGAGTGGGTGCCATTGCCTTCTCCAGGTGACTGCAAAGAGCAGGACAAGGGTGAATGAGATGAACTGCAGCTCCTAGTGTCGTAAGGACTACACGTCCTACATGACCTAGTGTCGTAAGGCCCCACTTTCTGGGACTACACGTCCTACATGATCTAGTGTCGTAAGGCCCCACTTTCTGGGACTACACGTCCTACATGATCTAGTGTCGTAAGGCCCCACTTTCTGGGACTACACGTCCTACATGATCCAGACTTTGCAAGGAGCAAGCTGAGTTACAGAGGCAGAAGGAGAAGAAGGTTAGGTAAAATGTTAACTTTTCCTGTTCAATACTGGTAGGGTGGGGGGCCTAGCTACAGAGACAGAAGAAAACAATTACATCTAAAGAGACTGGCAGAAATGAAATCTTAAGAGAGAAGAAGAACTTCAGTTCTGTATGCCTTCAGAGTTCCCAGCCCCTCAAACCTGCGTCTCCTCCCTGTCCCTGAGTTCTTAATGCACCCTGAGCTTCCCAGGACAGTTCCACACACTGTACTGAATTTAATCAAGTTGCACTAGGTTTCTGTCACTTAGAACCTAAAATGACTGAAAACAAGAATCAAAATTATTATTACAAATATATCAACAAAGCTAGGCTTCCCAGGTGGCTCTGTGGTAAAGAATCCACCTGCCAATGCAAGAGACACGGGTTTGATCCCTGGGTTGGGAAGACCCCCTGGACTAGACAGTGGCAACACACTCCAGTGTTCTTGCCTAGAAAATCCCACAGACAGAGGAGCCTGTGGGCTGCAGTTCACGGGATCGCAAAGAGTCAGACACGACTGAGTACACACACATCAAAACAACTAGTACCTCAGTTGAGTCCACGCATCACACATAAAATGCTAACATTCCCGTACTGCCAATTCAGTCAGAAATAACACATAAAAAACCAGATACCTTGTTATTTACCTTGTCTTTTATAAAATAGACAAAAACATTATATGAGATTAAAAATGAGTGACGGAGCTCTAACAGTCTTTCTCTTCTTTCTTTATACACTTTTCAAATCTAACCATGTGTTATCAAAATACAAATCTAATATAGACACATTTAAAGTGAAAAGGTTAAGTATTTTATGCACAATGCAATTTTTGAAGAGCACACCGTATTCACGCTAATGATTAGAAATGGCAGCTTAGTCTCCTATGATCCTCGTCATTCCGTTTACTTCTGCTTTTTCCTTTGTGTGCTATAGAGTATCCGGTAAATCCCTGGTGGTACACATAAGCAGATCCAAAGGCTAAGTGGTTTTCAACTTTCCCTGCAAACACTAGTTTTCAGTCAGCTCGTTCAAAACTCTCCAGTACGTTGGCCACCTAATGTGAAGAGCTGACTCACTAGAAAAGACCCTGAGGCTGGGAAAGATTGAAGCCAAGAGGAGAAGGGAGCAGCAGAGGATGAGAGGGTTACATACAACCACCAACCCAGTGGACATCAATGTGAGCAAACTCCGGGAGCGTGCTTTGAATGCTACAGTCCATGGGCTGCAGAGCTGGACATGACTTAGCGACTAACCAACAGCAACATCCAAAAAGTGAGAGGGAGGTAGTAGTTACAACTGACCTTTGGACAACAGGGGTGTGAAGGGCGCTGACCTCCCTGCACAGCCAAAAGTCCGCACGGGACTCCAAAGCCAGCCCTCCTTCTCCGGGGTTCATGTCTGAGGATTCAGCTGGCCCCAGATCAGTGCGGTGCTGCTGTGGTGCTGCATGAAGCGCTGCATGAAGCACTGTTGCATGCACTTAATGGAAAAACCCGCCTCTAAATGCACTGGTGCACTTCCAACACTGCTGCTCAAAGGTCAATTGGATATTTGTTTCAAAGTTGAAAATTAAGATTATCTAAAGAATTCTTTATATTCTCACCCTGCTTATTTAACTTATATACAGAGTACATCATGCAAAATGCCAGCCTGGATGAAGCACAAGCTCGAATCAGGATTTCTGGGAGAAATATCAATAACCTCAGATATGCTGATGATACCACCCTTATGGCAGAAAGTAAAGAAGAACTAAAGAGCCTATTGATGAAAGTGAAAGAGGAGAGTGAAAAAGTTACCTTAAAACTCAACATTCAAAAAGCTAAGATCATGGAATCTAGTCCCATCACTTCATGGCAAATAGATGGGGAAACAATAGAAACAGTGACAGACTTTACTTTTTGGGCTCCAAAATCACCGCAGATGATGACTGCAGCCATGAAATTAAAAGATGATTGCTCCTTGGAGGAAAAAATATGATCAATTTAGACAGCATATTAAAAAGCAGAGACATTACTTTGCCGACAAAGGTCCATCTAGTCAAAGCTATGGTTTTTCCAGTAGTCACGTATGGATGTGAGAGTTGGGCCATAAAGAAAGCTGAGCATCAAAGAACTGATGTTTTCAAACAGTGGTGCTGGAGAAGACTCTTGAGAGCCCCTTGGACTCCAAGGAGATCAAACCAGTCAATCTTAAAGGAAATCAACCCTGAATATTCATTGGAAGGACTGAGGCTGAAGCTGAAGCTTCAGTACTTTAGCTACCTGATGCAAAGGGCTGATTCACTGGAAAAGACCCTGATGCTGGGAAAGAGTGAAGGCGGGAGGAGAAGGGGGTGACACAGGATGAGATGGTTGAATGGCATCACCAACTCACTGGGCGTGAGTCTGAGCAAACCCTGGGTGATGGTGAAGGACAGGGGAGCCTGCCATGCTGCGGCCCATGGGGTTGCAGAGGCAGACAAGACTAAGTGATTGAACAACTCTGGCTGCCAAGTCTGTGTTCTGAACTAAAATGTTAATTTGGCAGTAGAAGCTGCTCTCCGATGGGGACAATTTTGTCTAAAACACACTAGAGTATATGCTTGCTTTCATCGGTGTTTTCACACTATTATATCTTATATAAGTTTTAAAAATGAAATATAGCAAGTTTTCACAGTGCTCTTTAAGCAACTCCAAAGGACTCGAGGGGGCCCCAGAAAAATACCACCACTCACGGCAGGAATCCATGATATCCGGGAAGTGTAAATTCAGAGACCCTCATGAATTCCGTTTTCAAGAATAACAACATACAATAATCCCCAATGTGACTGAGACCTTTAAGGGCTCTCAATAAACGTTCAAGTTTCTTTTGGTGGATGCGGAGAATGACTCTTCTTGCAGAGCCCAAGACAAGCGTCATAAGTCTGCCCCTTGCTTGTTAGAACTGCCCCCACACTGCCTGGGGTGACTGCCTCTTTCTCGGTCTCTCCTCGCCCTCCATGCAAAAAGCCCAGCTTCACATTTCACCCGGGACATTCCCGAGCTTGCACACCCGGAGGAGACATGCTGGGGAGGGAAGGAAGGAGCCACTCTCTTGGCAGGGATGCAGAGTTCAGGAACTGGGCCTCCCAGGCGGCTCAGTGGTGAAGAACCCGCCTGCCAATGCAGGAGGCCCAGGCTCGATCCCCGGGTCGGCAAGATCCCCAGGAGGGGGAAATGGCACCCACTGCAGTATCCTCACCTGGAGGATCCCATGGACAGAGGAGCCTGGCAGGCTCCAGTCTGTGGGGTCGCAGAACTGGAGATGACTGAGCACAGAGTTCGTGAGGACCGGGGTGGTTGTCCCACAGGGTCCCTAGATGCTCAGGCAGCCACAGAGCTCTCTCTCATCTTCCTCAGCCTCCCTGGGGAACCGGGTCATCTTCTGACACAATCGACTGCCCACATTCTCTACTCTCCTCCAAGCTCATTTCCTGTGCCTTCTTGCCACGGGCCACAACTTTTACTCTACTATAATTTATTCTATGTCCCTGCCATGCCAAACCTTTTGAGAGAAAGACTCTTGGTCATCAACTCCCTAACACACAGTAAGGAGCCTTGTCGTGCAGAGGTCTGGACCCAGGCCCTCCCTAAGGTGACTGGCCTCTCCCCAGACTTGACCATCTCCAGATTTATGTGAATTTAGGAAGTTAATTATCTTCTGAGTGCCTTGGTTTCCCGATATGCAAAAGAAGGGTAATGAGAGCAAGTTTTATTAATGGAATGATATGTGGGGAGGTGTTTAGAAGACTGACCACGTGGTGGACCTTGCTATTCTATGCCTGGGCCCACGATGCCCAAGCTCATCTCAGTTCATTCTGTTGCCCCAGCTGAGTATTCATACAGCCCTTTTGCTCTTTTACTGCCTGAGTTTTTTAAAAAATATTTAATTTATTTATTTCGCTGCCCTGAGTCTTAGCTGTGGCATTCAGGATCAAACCTGGATCCCCTGCATTGGGGGCATGGAGTCTCAGCCACTAGACCACCAAGGAAGTCCCCTATGCTGCCCGAGTTTTGACCATAAATTATTGGGCTGCCTACCTATGCCTACCTCATAGCTGTTCACTTCTGGATCAGGTAACAACCTCTAATCCCAGTTGCGATGGCTCATGGCCCGGAGTCTGGCTGACTGTGATCAGGAACTTTGTCAGCTATTTGTAGATGACCACAAGGGTGAGACCGACCCTCCACACATCACGGGCTCCTCTCTGAGACACCTGTGAGCAGTACAGACCGCTAATACCAATCCTTAAAGAGCGAGCATTTTCCAGAGAGAGGAAACAAAACTGCGTTTATCCCATAGGACACACAATTTAGGACCTTAACTTTTATTTTTTAATATCTTAAATTCTTTTGTCAACACCACTGTTGGTTGCCTTGGTTTCTCTTGACCGAGCTGGGAAACTCTAAGTTCCAGCTGGATTCTCCTCTCTTCCTAGTAGATGGGCTCCGGCTCTTCCTGAGGCAGAGCTGATGCCCCGATGACCTTTCTCCCAGCCCTGGGCTTCCTTAGGCAGAGCGTAGAAACATTCAAAAGCAGAGGAGAAAATGTAATTCGACAGTTTCTCCATGCAGAATGCTAAGAGGGACTTCAAGATGCTTTTTAACTGTTAAGGGATCCAGGATTCCAAATGGCCAGATACGTGCAAGGCAGTCTCCATCGACACTTAGCTTGCCATGGACCTATGGGTCAAAGGAAGGTTCCAGAGAAAGATCACCAGAGTCAGCATCTTCATACCAAGATTCAAGACACCAGGGCAAAGCGAACCATCTGGACCTCTTATTGAACTGGGAAAGTGGCAGAAGGCGGAACCTGCGGCTACATCTGTTGTCTAAAATTTATTGAGCTAGCGTACACACATACAGAGCCTCGGAGTTGGGTTTTTTCTGATGACTGACACGTGCTGTAATGACATCCCACATTTACTAGAACACAATAGCAGTGTGAACATGGACCAGAAAAGAATTTCATGAACCAGACAAATTTCTGGGAGGAGGGAGAAGAGGCAAGTTGGAGAAGCAAGCATTCAGCAGTTAGAAGAGCCGCTGAAATAACTGAAACAGGATGTTTTTATTTTTCTTGAAAGAAGGATTCAAATACTATGCATTATTTATTTTTTAATGGCATTTTTTATTGTGTCAGCTAAAAACATTTTCTTCATACTGCTGATAAAACAACAAGCACCCCAACTGAAGTGATCTTTCATTGAATCAAAGATCTCAGGCACAGAGAATTTTTATTATACTGTCGAGCTTTCAAATTCTCTCCCAAAGATTACACTTTGTGTAATATTTGCATGATCTAAGTTCAAATGAACAAAAACCAAATAGAAAGTGGGAAAAACTGACTTTTAATCGTTTGCTTTCATGACTTTGAGATTCAGCTCTTTTCTGTATTAATTGTACAAGCTCTGAAGAATTCAAGCTGCTATTGTCTTTGAGGGGGGATTAAAAAGAATGACAAAAATCTTAATATAAAAGGCAAGATGCTTAGAAAGGAGATGATGTCTGCACTGTCTGGGATACTTATTCAAGTTCCTGGGAAATAGTAGTGTCTTAAATACTTGGCTATTTTTTTCTCTCTTTGTCTAAATTTCCTCTTCTTGTAAGGACACCAGGTACATTGGGTTAGGGTTTACTCTAATAACTTTATTTTAACTTAATCCCTATCTCAAATACAGTCCTATTTTGAGGCTACTGAGGGTTAGGGTTTCAGCATATGAATTTTGGAATTCAGCCCATATCTGAGAGTTTCAATATGAGCACTACCGAGGTATTGCTGACCTTTTTGGTTCTTCAATAAAAGAACTGATTTTTGTTTGAAGCCACTTTCTCCCACTCTGGGTCTACCCGGATTGAGGAGAGGTCCAGTACTGGGTTCAGCAAGCCACATTCTCCAGGCCTGGTCGGGGGTTCAGAAACGAAGGCAATCAGAATGGGTCTCGGGAATTCTGCAGCAGCAGGGAGAATGGAGCTTCCCGTTTCTGAATGGACTTTAATCCAAGAGCTTGTGCTGCAGCCAGTGTACCGTCATGGGCAGAGACCTGGAGTGGAGCCGTGGGAGGCGCAGTACGCCACACGGGCCCTAACGTGGCGTCAGTCCCACTGAAGGAAGCAACAGGAGTGGGACTGACATGGAAACCTCGAATCTAGCTGCAAGCCGGAAAGCAGCACCACCCTCAGGCTCGTCAGCTATGATCTTCTGACGTAAGTTTGGGTTGGTTTCTTTCTCTTGAAGTTGACAATGCCCTAATCAATCTAAGAGGTGCCCTACTTCATGGAGATGTTGAGACTTCCTCAGCTGTTGCTGGACATATACGTTCTTAGAAACGAGGCGGGGAAATGGATAATACGTCACAAAACAAGCTGAGGCATTAGAAGTGCCATTAAAAGCTCATTGTTAAAGTCCTCTTGACTTCTCTGAGGCCATGTGAAACTTAACAAGGAAAAACAATGAAAATTAACAAGGAAACACAAACTTCAAATGATACAATAGACCAGTTACACCTAATTGATATCTATAGGACATTTCACCCTACAACAATGAATTTCACTTTTTTCTCAAGTGCTCAAGTGCACACAGAACCTTCTCCAGGATAGATCACATCCTGGACCATAAATCTAGCCTTGGTAAATTCAAAAAATTGAAATCATTCCAAGCATCTTTTCTGACCACAATGCAGTAAGATTAGATCTCAGTTACAGGAGAGAAACTATTAAAAATTCCAACATATGGAGGCTGAACAACACGCTGCTGAATAACCAACAAATCACAGAAGAAATCAAAAAAGAAATCAAAATAATCATAGAAATGAATGAAAATGAAAACACAACAACCCAAAACCTGTGGGACACTGTAAAAGCAGTGCTAAGGGGACGGTTCATAGCAATACAGGCATACCTCAAGAAACAAGTAAAAAGTCAAATAAATAACCTAACTCTACACCTAAAGCAACTAGAAAAGGAAAAAATGAAGAACTCCAGGGTTAGCAGAAGGAAAGAAATCTTAAAAATTAGGGCAGAAATAAATGCAAAAGAAACAAAAGAGACTGTAGCCAAAATCAACAAAGCCAAAAGTTGGTTCTTTGAGAGGATAAATAAAACTGACAAAACCATTAGCCAGACTCATCAAGAAACAAAGGGAGAAAAATCAAATCAATAAAATTAGAAATGAAAATGGAGAGATCACAACAGACAACACAGAAATACAAAGGATCATAAGAGACTACTATCAACAATTATATGCCAATAAAATGGACAATGTGGAAGAAATGGACAAATTCTTAGAAAAGTACAACTTTACAAAACTGAACCAGGAAGAAATAGAAATCTTAACAGACCCATCCCAAGCAAGGAAATTGAAACAGTAATCAGAAATCTTCCAGCAAACAAAAGCCCAGGTCCAGACGGCTTCACAGCTGAATTCTACCAAAAATTTAGAGAAGAGCTAACACCTATCCTACTCAAACTCTTCCAGAAAATTGCAGAGGGAGGTAAACTTCCAAACTCTTTCTATAAGGCCACCATCACCCTAATACCAAAACCTGACAAAGATGCCACAAAAAAAGAACACTACAGGCCAATATCACTGATGAACATAGATGCAAAAATCCTTAACAAAATTCTAGCAATCAGAATCCAACAACACATTAAAATGATCATACATCATGACCAAGTGGCTTTATCCCAGGGATGCAAGGATTCTTCAATATCTGCAAATCAATCAATGTAATACACCACAGTAAAAAATTGAAAAATAAAAGCTATATGATTATCTCAATAGGTGCAGAGAAAGCCTTTGACAAAATTCAACATTCATTTATGATAAAAACTCTCCAGAAAGCAGGAATAGAAGGAAAATACCTCAACATAATAAAAGCTATATATGACAAACCCACAGCAAACATTATCCTCAATGCTGAAAAATTGAAAGCATTTCCCCTAAAGTCAAGAACAAGACAAGGGTGCCCACTTCCACCATTACTATTCAACATAGTTTTGGAAGTTTTGGCCACAGCAATCAAAGCAGAAAAAGAAATAAAAGGAATCCAAATTGGAAAAGAAGAAGTAAAACTCTGTTTGCAGATGACATGATCCTCTACATAGAA
>NW_011494715.1:9209946-9235892 GCF_000754665.1 Bison bison bison | reverse complement strand
GAAAGAAATCAAAGAGGACACTAATAGATGGAGAAATATACCATGTTCATGAATCAGAAGAATCAATATAGTGAAAATGAGTATGCTACCCAAAGCAATCTATAGATTCAATGCAATCCCTATCAAGCTACCAACGGTATTTTTCACAGAGCTAGAACAAATAATTTCACAATTTGTATGTAAATACAAAAAACCTCAAATAGCCAAAGCAATCTTGAGAAAGAAGAATGGAGCTGGAGGACTCAACATGCCTGACTTCAAGCTCTACTACAAAGCCACAGTCATCAAGACAATATGGTACTGGCACAAAGACAGAAATATAGATCAATGGAACAAAATAGAAAGCCCAGAGATAAATCCACGCACCTATGGACACCTTATCTTTGACAAAGGAGGCAAGAATATACAATGGAGAAAAGACAATCTCTTTAACAAGTGGTGCTGGGAAAACTGGTCAACCACTTGTAAAAGAATGAAACTAGAACACTTTCTAACACCATACACAAAAATAAACTCAAAATGGGTTAAAGATCTAAACATAAGACCAGAAACTATAAAACTCCTAGAGGAGAACATAGGCAAAACACTCTCTGACATAAATCATAGCAGGATCCTCTATGACCTGCCTCCCAGAATATTGGAAATAAAAGCAAAAATAAACAAATGGGACCTAATTAAAATTAAAAGCTTCTGCACAACAAAGGAAACTATAAGCAAGGTGAAAAGACAGCCTTCAGAATGGGAGAAAATAATAGCAGATTAAGCAACTGACAAAGAATTAATCTCAAAAATAGACAAGCAACTCCTACAGCTCAATTCCAGAAAAATAAATGACCCAATCAAAAAATGGGCCAAAGAACTAAACAGACATTTCTCCAAAGACATACAGATGGCTAACAAACACATGAAAAGATGCTCAACATCACTCATTATCAGAGAAATGCAAATCAAAACCACAATTAGGTACCATTTCACACCAGTAAGAATGGCTGATATCCAAAAGTCTACAAGCAATAAATGCTGGACAGGGTGTGGGAAAAAAGGAACCCTCTTACACTGTTGGTGGGAATGCAAACTAGTACAGCCACTATGGAGAACAGGGTGGAGATCCCTTTAAAAACTGGAAAAAGAACTGCCATACGACCCAGCAATCCCACTGCTGGGCATACACACTGAGGAAACCAGAATTGAGACACGTGTACCCCAGTGTTCATCGCAGCACTCTTTATAATAGCCAGGACATGGAAGCAACCTAGATGTCTATCAGCAGACAAATGGATAAGAAAGCTGTGGTACATATACACAATGGAGTATTACTCAGCCATTGAAAAGAATACATTTGAATCAGTTCTAATGAGGTGGGTGAAACTGGAGCCTATTATACACAGTGAAGCCAGAAAGAAAAACACCAATACAGTATACTAATGCATATATATGGAATTTAGAAATATGGTAACGACAACCCTATGTGCGAGACAGAAAAAGAGACACAGATGTATAGAACAGTCTTTTGGACTCTGGGAGAGGGCGAGGGTGGGATGACTTGGGAGAATGGCATTGAAACATGTATAATATCATATGTGAAACGAATCGCCAGTCCAGGTTCTATGCAGGATACAGGATGCTTGGGGCTGGTGCACTGGGACGACCCAGAGGGATGGTATGGGGAGGGAGGTGGGAGAGGGGTTCAGGATGGAGAGCACATGTACACCCGTGGCAGATATACGTTGATGTATGGCAAAACCAATACAATATTGAAAAGTAATTAGCCTCCAATTAAAATAAATAAATTTATATTTAAAAAAAAAAGTCCTCTTGACTTCTCTGAGGCCATGTGAGACCAAAACCCCCATCTTCTTAGTAGCAGCAAGCATCCCACTCACCCTATATTAAGAAAGCCATGCTTCATGATATTAAGATATGCTGAGAATCATCTTGATCCCCCAGCAAACGGTCAGTGTTTCTTCATTTTCCTTGAAGAGTTCTACAGCTTGTCATGTCATTCTCTCATCCAAGATAACATTCTGAGCAAGGGGCTTCAACTGATGCCACCATTCCAAAAACCTGAGAATCCCTTAAAAATGAATGAGCAGTGTTGTGCACACATTTCTATCCTGCTGCTTTGGAAAATTAGTGGAGATAAATGTCATTGGCTTCTCAGTGTTGCACTTATCCGGTGGAACAAGCCACTCCTGCACAAGCCAAGCCCTAAGTATCCATTATGAGATGATATTTATTTATGATGCACTTCAGTGCAGTCAGAAAGCTACCCTGGCAATGCTAGAGTCTGAGGAGGAGACCCCCAGAGTAGTTGGCGTCTATAGACTTAAAAAATGAAATGAAAATGAAACCCTAGGGTCTCTGCATAATGTATGTGTGGTAGAGAGAAAAAACATGCTAGTTACACTGCAGACTTCCAGAGCATGATGTCATAAGTCAGATCCTATAACAGGAGGCAGAAGATGAACGTTTGCTCCCGACAGCTGGAAGGAATCAAAAAGAAAACACACTGTAAATCTTTCCACCACTCGCCTAAATTGTAAAGGATGACTTCTGGCATCAAGCAGACTTCTCCCAGCAAATAACTGCTTCCTAAGGAAGGAATCCTAAACACTCAGTAAATATAATATATGGGAAGTCTAATTAGCAGAGGAAGCTTTGTGTGTGGTACAATTTATTCCCCCAAATTAAAACCTAACCAGGTTTTAGGGGAGTGTCCAGGGAGGTGTTGGGATCACCACCAGGCAAAGTGGATGGGTAGATAATTTAGCAAAACAACCTGCTTCCATGGGCCTCCTAATTGAACACTTCCTCCCCTTAAGGTACGGGTATGCACCTCCTTGGACCTACAGCATTGGTCCCATTATCTGTAAATGATATTAATGACATTTTATCTGGCAAAGCCTTAAACAGATCAGCATCACAAATGGGGAGAGGCCTGCCCTCCACCCTGTTTCACAGCACACGCCCTGCACCACAGCACTGCAAGGGGAGAGGAGGCTGGGGAGGAGAGGAGGGCCTCTCAGAGCCTGACACGTGGAAGGGGGTAGCCCTCTTTGAAACAAGGCCAAGAACTAAAAACCAACGCTACTACATGATTTCTAACTATTGCTAACTATCCCTTGTGTATTTTATGCAGAGATCTGCATACAGCTGGGCAGACAGGCACAGACGTGTCTGCTTCCGTGAGCACACCACAGCGATGCACACCTCACAGCAGCTTAGGTGGATGCAAGCAAATGGAAGCCCAAAGCCTGGGAGAGGGAGAAGGGAACATAAGGGAGCGAGGTGGAAAGGAAGCGCACGCAGAGTGGAAGCGCGGGGGAGAGGACACAGATGGAAAACCGCAAGGCTCTCAGGAAGCTTATCAAGCCTTGTTAACGTCTCCAAATTAGAAACCCACACCTATGAGCTGAAATCAGAGTGGCCACCGCAGTGAATTGCAGAGAGATCAACTACTGGACAGAGGGTAGCTTGAATTCAGAGCGGAAAATTAACGTTCCAATTTATCATCCTAAAATAAGAGAATTAGCCTCATCCCTTAGCTATATTGATTGACCTTCACGTCTTTTGGGAGGAGAAATTCTGCAATTCAGGTTTTCATAAAACATCGATTACAACTTTCTAGTTAATAGCCTTCAGATTTTAGAATGGCTGCTTCAAAAGGAGACTCAGACGGATGAATTTTTGCAAAAATCCCAAACTTTATCCTATCAATTTCAGAAGTATTTTTTAAAAATAATAATAATAAAATTAAAATGTTGATATACCATAAGGATTTACAATATATTTGATTTTTTAAAGTGTGAAATGCGAGCAGATGTTGAAAAACAAAGAACCATGATAATATATTCAGAGCCCAAAATGTAGAGATCATTCACACACCCAGGTGGAGAGGAACTCTGAAAACTATCTTATCCGGGCATGACAAATGCTTTTCACATTCCATATCAGATCCGTGTGATTCCAGGTTGTTATCTGTGTTACAGAACTTCTGAGGCTAAAAGGAAACGTAGTTGTTTTCTATCCACATTGCTCCTGCTCTTCCCCACGTTGGCCCGTTCTTCAACACCAGCTGGGTATCCTACAGTGCAATTAAATTCTGACATTATCTACCTGGAGTTAGCCTCAGGCCTCACAATTTGAGGGTTAACCCCAAAAGACTGCCCCCACTAAAGATGTTAACTGCATTCTATAGACTACCTGATGTGAAGAACTGGCTCACTGGAAAAGACCCTGATGCTGGGAAAGATTGAAGCAGGAGGAGAAGGGGACGACAGAGGATGAGATGGCTGGATGGCATCACCGACTCGATGGACGTGAGTTTGAGCGAGCTCCGGGAGTGGTGATGGGCAGGGAGGCCTGGTGGGCTGCGGTCCACGGGGTCGCAAGAGTCAGACATGATTGAACTGCTGAACAGCAACAGACCAGCTGTCGGTGAGGAGTTCCCACAACCCCTCCTCTGGTTCCATGATCTGCTATAACAGCTTACAACACTTATGGAAACCCTTAGTTACGTTTACCAGTTTATGTATCAAAGAAGGTTTATAAAGGATACAGAGGAATAGTCACAAGAGGAGGTATGAGGGGCCAGGCCCAGAGAGGTCCCGAGCACAGGGATTTCTCCCCTTGGGGAGCTGGCCTGAGCCACCCTCCTGGCGTGTAGGTGTGTTCACTGACCTGGAAGCCCTGTATATCCTGCATTTTAGGAATTTTTATGGGGGCTTCATCCCCCCACCCAGAGGATAGCAGTGGGGCCTGAAGTCCCAAACTTCTAATCATATTCTGTCTTTCTGTGAACAGCCTCCTCCTAAGACTATCCAGGAGTCACCTCATTAATACAAAGGATGCTCCTATCACCCAGAAAATTCCATGAGTTTTAGCTTTGCGTAAGACCCTCCTATCACCCCCCATCACTCAGGAAATTACAAGGAGGTTTAGGAGTCCAGTGCCAGGAGCTGGGGGCACAGAGGCTTTGGAGGAAAGAATATGGGGAAGGTGACACCTCCATCTTATTTCTGATTAAACATGTGTTTCTGTTAAACAGAAGCCCTTATCTTCAGAGAGGTCAAATAAGTTGCATGATGCTACGAAATGAGTTACAGATTCTAAGTTTCTTGATATTCTTACAAGCATCTGCACATCATTTGTTGCCAAGTCATGTTGCCTCCTGCACTGATGGTCTGGTACATTTAATATACAGTTGGATTGAAAGTGAAATTAAGCAAACACTTAAGAAAGCAGATGGCTGTTATGGGCAACCAGTAAGTTATAAAAGCCTGACCCAACCAAACTGTCAAAACTACCATCTCACTGGACAGAATAGTTCCCAAGAATGTTTCCAAGTTATCATCTTGGTGAGAAAAATTCCCAAACCACAGTAAACCCACTGCTGCTTCCATTTTGTGTTTTCCTAAGTTGCAGCCCAAGGCACTGGGAAGAAACAAGAGGCACACTACACACCTTCTGCAGAAACAGTGAACCGCTGGCTAACTGTGAGTTGTGATTAACCGAAGCCTCGTCTTTTTCTTTAATAAAGCACATGGGCACACATACACATTGCAAAAAGGGAACAAGAACAGTCACGCTGCGCACTCTGCCAGTGACACCTGTTCATGAGAGGTGTGTGTGTGTGTGTGTGTGTGACTAAGTTGTGTCTGATGCTTTGCGACTCCATGTACTGTAGCCCCCAGGCTCCTCTGTCCATGGGATTTCCCAGGTAAGAACACTGGAGGGGGTTGCCATTCCCTTCTCCAGAGAGTCCTCCAGGCCTAGGGATCGAACCCGCATCTCCTGCGTTGGCAGGCGGACTGCTTGCCAGGGAAGCCCCGTAAGGGGTTTATTTCAGCCTAATTGACATTTTACTTTTATGCCTGTCCCATGCTGATGTTTCTTTGGCTTGAATCAGTCATTTCAGGAACTGAGGTCGTTTTCAGTGTGACCTCACTGGAAGATTTCGCTCACTTCGGGTCATTTGAAATCTGAGCAGCATGGCTTTAGTAATCAAATTGACACTCGGGCGAAAGGCAATCTGGAAGGCTGAGCTGGTGTTTAGCTGTTTAACCTTTAGGAGTAGAAGACCGTAGTGCCCATCTTACAGACCCAACTCTGTGAGGACTGCTCGACTGAAGCGCACAGGCCCCGGGAGATAATCCCGCCCTTCTCGCTGTGCTGTCACTTCGCCCGTCTCCTCCTCCCCAGGCGTGCGTGTCAAGTGTTGGCAGATACTCCCCTGCACGCCGAATCCATTCTCTGTCCTGGCCATTCACCTATTTTAATAATTTGATCCGCCAATTTAAGCTTGGTATTTGTTTTGTTAGCTCACACTAAGGAGTAATCACCTCTCAGCCTGCTGCTTGTTTAATAACGTGTTCCAATAATGCCGGTGATTGAGGGCAGGCCTTCTGCTGTGTGCTTCCCAGAAGGGACAACTCACCACCTTCCAGAAAACTGGGACCTGTGCCTGCCTCCGACTTTGATCTTTCCCTCAGCCAGTACATCTGTGTGGATGGATAACTGGCTCCTCGTCACCTCTCCAAGTTGGTCAGGACGCTAGCGTTCTTTCTTCAATAGCAGAGAAACAGTTCACTTTTAAAGTGACTAAGGGAGCTTTCCAGGCCTCCCTGGTGGTCTGTGGTTAAGAATCCACCTTCCGGGGCAGGAAGGCAGGTTGGATCCCTGGTCGGGGAACTAAGATCCCATGTGCTGAGGGGCACTCGAGACCACCAGCCACAGCGAAAGATCCCACATGCTGCAACTAAGACCCTACGCAGCCAAAAATAAACAAATAAATATTTTCAAAAAAAATAAAGTGCCTGAGTTCTTATTTCAGGGTCACCAAATATGGCCCAGAGGCCAATTGTGGCTGGGGAAATATTTTTATAAGACTCAAAACCCAATCTTTAAAAAAATATTTATAAATGATTTTTAAAAACCAAAGGTAAAATAGTGTTACATGACAACGTGAGAATTACATGAAATTCAAATTTCCAGTGTCCGCAGATTAAGCTCTGCTGGAGCAGAGCCATGCGGGTGCGTCTGCATTTCTGCGCGGCGGCTTCGGGGCTGCAGCGGCAGTGCTGAGGAGGCCTGCCGCAGAGACGGAGGCTGCCAAGGCCGGGCATCTGTTTATTTCTTGGCCGTTACAGCAAAGTCGACAACCCTAGACCTGTTTTAACGTTGTAGTCTGTCTGTAATTCCTCCCTTAAGGATACTTGCTTGACACGTTCGGATTGAAGGTCAGATTTCTTGATCTGAAAATTGAGAGGAAATGGGGATTGCATGGCTGTGCCATCATTTAGCTGCTTACCATGCCCCAAGCAGAAGTGCAGTTTCTTTCCGGTTTATCTTCATATCTGACACATCACTATAAAGCAGTTTTCCCTTTAGCTAATGTTTCCCCAGGCTTTAACGCATCATGACCCTTGGCCATCCTAAACATACGTCGACGGATCTGTAACAGTTTTTCCTTGTGTTTGGCCTGGTTCTCCTCTCCTACTTCCATTCCCCACTCACATGCATGAATGTATCAGAAATCTACCTCCCCAGACACACTGGCTTCTGCAGATGTTTCCCCCACATGAGCAGATAATCATATATTATTATGCTTAAAGAAATGATCAGCTTCTTTTAGTGCCAAAATGTTTTAGAATCTCTCCAAGTGATTTTACTATTTGTACTCATTTTAAATCTGATTTTGTAAAGGCAGGTGTGGAAACTGAACTTAGATAACACCAGCCCTGCACTCTGTAATTTGTCACCTATCACAGACATTGCTAGAAGATGACTGTGCTATTCACCCCGCCCTCAGCCCCACGGTGATCTCAGATCGCTGAGGAATCGGAGACTGAGAGACCATCAGAGTCTAAGCCACTCCTGGGTTGCAGCCGTAGTCTGCGAAGCAGAAATCCCTCATTCAAAACTGAAATCCAAAACTGGTACTAAATCCTTTCCTTCTATGATGGGACTGATATTATTTACTGAAAGTTGCAAAGTTTCTGAATCACACATCTGGTTCCCTAAAGTTCTATATCCTCAAGAGGTAAAAAGAGAAAATGCCTCCTCGGGATTTGCTGTGTCATCGGCGGAAACTTTAAAAATCAAAATGTAATTGGTTAGAATTTTAACCTTTATCTTTTAGTGTAAGAACAAGAGAAAATGCATTCTGATAAGAGACTTCTTCCAGATTGCATACATACTTTCTAGAGAAGAAGGAAGAAGACATTATGGGAGAAATTAATCCAGATTCTCAAGTCCTTCCTGAGAAAAGGAGCCATCTAGCTCCATCTGACTTGTGCAACACCTGGAAACATTGAATGATAAAGCTTCCTTTTTCAATTCATAAAATGGATGGAATTCCAGTTGAGCTATTTCAAACCCTAAAAATGATGCTGTGAAAGTGCTTCACTCAATATGCCAGCAAATTTGGAAAACTCAGCACTGAAAAAGGTCTGGAACTGGAAAAGGTCAGTTTTCATCCCAGTCCCAAAGAAAGGCAATGCCAAAGAATGCTCAAACTACCACACAATTGCACTCATCTCACATGTTAGCAAAGTGATGCTAAAAATTCTCCAAGCCAGGCTTCAACAGTACATGAACTGCGAACTTCCAGATGTTCAATCTGGATTTAGAAAAGATAGAGGAACCAGAGATCAAATTGCCAACATCCGTTGGATCTTCAAAAAAGCAAGAGAGTTCCAGAAAAACATCTACTTCTGCTTTATTGACTATGCCTAAGCCTTTGACTGTGTGGATCACAATAAACTGTGGAAAATTCTGAAAGAGATGGGAATACCAGACCACCTGACCTGACTCTTGAGAAACCTGTATGCAGGTCAGGAAGCAACAGTTAGAACTGGACATGGAACAACAGACTGGTTCTAAATAGGAAAAGGAGTACGTCAAGGCTGTATATTGTCACCCTGCTTATTTAACTTATATGCAGAGTACATCATGAGAAACACTGGGCTGGAGGAAGCATAAGCTGGAATCAAGATTGCCGGGAGAAATATCAATAACCTCAGATATGCAGATGACACCACCCTTATGGCAGAAAGCAAAGAAGAGCTTAGAGCCTCTTGATGAAAGTGAAAGAGGAGAGTGAAAAGTTGGCTTAAAACTCAATATTCAGAAAACGAAGATCATGGCATCCGGTCCCACCACTTCATGGCAAATAGATGGGGAAACAGTGGAAACAGTGGCTGACTTTATTTTGGGGGCTCCAAAATCACTGCAGATGGTGATTGCACCCATGAAATTAAAAGACGCTTGCTCCGTGGAAGAAAAATTATGACCAACCTAGACAGCATATTAAAAAGCAGAGACATTACTTTGCCAACAAAGGCTGTCTAGTCAAAGCTATGGTTTTTCCAGGAGTCATGTACAGATGTGAGAGTTGGACTATAAAGAAAGCTGAGCACCGAAGAATTGATGCTTTTGAACTGTGGTGTTGGAGAAAACTCTTGCAAGTCCCTTGGACTGCAAGGAGATCCAACCAGTCCATCCTAAAGGAAATCAGTCTTAAATATTCGTTGGAAGGACTGGTGTTGAAACTGAAAAACTCCAATACTTCGACCACCTGATGTGAAGAGCCGACTCATTAGAAAAGACCCTGATGCTGGGAAAGACTGAGGGCAGGAGGAGAAGGGGACAACAGAGATGAGATGGTTGGATGGCATCAGCAACTCAATGGACATGAGTCTGAGTAAACTCTGGGAGTTGGTGTGACAGGGAGGCCTGGTGTGCTGCAGTCCATGGGGTCACAAAGAGTCGGACACAAGTGAGCGACTGAACTGAACTGACTGAAATGTCTGTACAAGTGGAAACGTAATGCAGTCACTGAAAGGTACATATAGCGAAACGTTCTCTGTTAGGTGAACGTACAAATCTGCCAACACTTGACAACCTGTGACGGCCACAAACTGTAACTTCATATGCTTAAGCCTAACATTTAGAGTGACTCAAGTTTAGGACAAAATCAAGCCCCAAATCTTATGAATGGAGCTCAGGTTGAGAAATACTTATGACAGCAATATTGAATAGATTTTTTAACCAAAGAATAATTTTAGAAGCCCTGCTTGCTGCCAAGGTTTTTTCAGCAATCCCATCTTCATTCATTAGTATTAAGCACACCTCTTGACGGGCTTCTCGGGTGTCCCTAGTGGTAAAGAAACCTCCTGCCAATGCAGGAGACGCAGGAGATGCAGGTTTGATCCCTGAGTCAGAAAGATCCACTGGAGGAGGAAATAGTGACCCACTCCAGTATTCTTGCCTGGAGAATCCCATGGACAGAGGAGCCTGGCGGGCTATAGTCCACGGGGTCGCAGAGCGTCGGACACGACTGAGCAACTTAACACGCATGCACAGACCTCTTGACTGCCATTTCAATGCTGTTTTTCTTTTATATTCATTTTTGCCTGCGTCGGGTCTTAGCTGCGGCACACGTGCAGGAATCGTTGTCGTGGCAGCAAGCTGCTCTCTGGTTGAGGCACCTGGGCTCAGTAGTCCTGGCATGTGGGCTTCATTGCCCCTCAGCAGGCAGGACCTTCATTCTCAGCCCAAGGACTGAACCCCACAACCCTGGCACTGCAAGGCAGGTTCTTAACCACAGGACCACCAGGGAAGTCCTATAACAGTTTTTAAAACTGGCAAAGACCCAAATTTATCTGGGGGCCTGTTTGGATTCCTGGACACCATGCATGCTGAACTTCTCAACTTAAATATATTTGCTGGATGGAAGATGGGGAGAAAGAGTGAGGTGTGTGCAGAGGAGGAAGGGTCTTGCCGGGTGATTCACTGGTGAAGAATCCACCTGTCAATGCAGGAAATGTGGGCTTAATCCCTGGGTCGGGAAATCCCCTGGAGAAGGGAATGGCTACCCACTGCAGTGTTCTTACCTGGGAAATCCCACTGACAGAGGAGGCTGGCGGGCTACAGTCCGTGGGGTTGCTAAAGTCGGACACGACGCAGTGACTGAGCATGCGTGCACACACACGTGGGGAGAAAGAAAGAAAAGGAGAGAAGGGTTAAGTGAATCACGACATCAAAAGGAGTTGAAGTGAAAGAGGCGGGGTAACAACGTAAGGCGTCTCCGTTAAAAGCTGCAGAAGATTTCTGAGAGAAATCAAAGACCTGAATGAGTAGATACACTACGACCAGGGGTTGAATAACATAACATGTTCCAACATCAAAGTCCCATTAAGTGTGTGTGTGTGTGTGTGTGTGTGTGTGGAACTTGAGAAGCTGCTCCTACCGCTTACATGGAAATTCAAAACCCTTAGACTATCCAAAGAAATCTTGAAAAAATCTTAGACTATCCAAAAAAATTAAAGGAACTTAGATTACCTGACTTCAAGGCTTACTATAGAGCTGAAGTATTCAAGACAGTGCCATCTTGGTAAAAGGACAGACAATGAATCAGTTGGTCAAAGTGTCAGCTACTGGTGCATCGGCTACCCGTCCATCTATCCGTCCATCTACCCGTCACATAATTTATGCACTGAGTGGAGTATTGGACATACAAAGAGGAAACAGACGTGATCTAATTGTCAAAGAGTTCCGGTACCTTCAACATGAGCAGTATTAAACTATGTCTAAGAAACCGAACAGCTGTATAGGCTGGGAATGAGGAAGGTATGTCTGGAAGAGTTTGCACAGGCAAGGTGGCAGACCATTGAGATGGCCCGTGCTCGCGGAGCAGTGAGGAGTGTGAACGACCATAAAAGGAGACAAGGTTAGTAAGTCAGGTCCAGTTCAGACACAAAAGGTTGCACAGATTCTCAAAGAAGCTTTATGTGACAGAGAACCCGTGTTTTGTTTAGGTTTGCTTGTTTGGGGTTTGTAAGCCAGGTGATATAATAGTTATTTTCGTACAAAGATAACTTGGTTTGGAATGGGGATGTAAGTAAGTAAGTAAGTGTTAGTCGCCTAGTCGTGCCTGACTCTTTTCGACCCCATGGACTGCAGCCCACCAGGCTCCTCTGTCCATGAGATTCTCCAGGCAAGGATACTGGAGTGGGTTGCCATTTCCTTCTCCAGGGGATCTTCCCAACCCAGGGATCAAACCTCGGTCTCCTGCATTGGCAGGCGGATTCTTTACCAACTGAACTACAAGGGAAGCCAGAATGGGGATGACACACCAGCTTTGGAATGGTTCCAAGCAAGAGACCAATTATTGTATTTAATGTGTAAAAGTATTCCCCAGATACCTGATAACCACTTAGAACTCGGGAAGAATTTTTATTTCCTTAAAATGTGTTGATGCACCTTGCCATAAGCAAATGGAGTATTGAATGCTTGGTTGTATTTTAAATTATTCTGCCATTGTGCAGCCATCAGAAGGTATTTCTTTTTTTTTTTATTTTATTTTTAAACTTTACATAATTGTATTAGTTTTGCCAAATATCAAAATGAATCCGCCACAGGTATACATGTGTTCCCCATCCTGAACCCTCCTCCCACCTCCCTCCCCATACCATCCCTCTGGGTCATCCCAGTGCACTAGCCCCAAGCATTCAGTATCGTGCATCGAACCTGGACTGGCATCTCGTTTCATACGTGATATTTTACATGTTTCAATGCCATTCTCCTAAATCTTCCCACCCTCTCCCTCTCCCATAGAGTCCATAAGCCTGTTCTATATATCAGTGTCTCTTTTGCTGTCTCGTACACAGGGTTATTGTTACCATCTTTCTAAATTCCATATATATGCGTTATTATACTGTATTGGTGTTTTTCCTTCTGGCTTACTTCACTCTGTATAATAGGCTCCAGTTTCATCCACCTCATTAGAACTGATTCAAATGTTTTCTTTTTAATGGCTGAGTAATACTCCATTGTGTATATGTACCATAGCTTTCTTATCCATTCATCTGAAGCCTATTCCCATTTGGGGGCTCATAACAAATCATTAATGTGTCAGCATGCGGTGGTAGCCACTCCTTCCCCAAGCTCCAGGAAAAGTCATGCGAACGTCATGTGCTTTCTCTACTCTTGATGGTTAGAGACCAACCCCAGGGGGCTGAGATACAACACAAAGGCCGTAGAAACTAAGCTCAAAGCAATGCCATTGACATTTCTGAGGACCTTCGGCACCCAGGTCACTTTGTTGGTACAGAAGCTCACCTGAGTAAGGAGTGGAAGTGTAAAACGTGGCTTGGCTCTGTGAGGCCTCATATAGACACCAGGACATGGAGTCATAACCCAAGGACCGCCCTAGTCCTGCTGGGCTCCACCATCCCAAGCTGCGATGCGGAAAACAGAACACGCGCTATCCAGCGCAGCCCTCTTCAATCCCCTCAGTTACCTGCGCTGGTGGAAAGGAGAGTCACCTTCCACATTATATTGCAATTTGTACCTATGTTCTATCCCAGCTAGACTGTGGGCAGCCCACAGTAAGAAGAGAAGATCCTCCTGATAAAAAGAGCATGGATGTTGAGGACAGTTTAAAGCCCGTCTTTACCCCTGTGAAGGGCATCTGACGTGTTGGCTAGTGCCATCACCCTTCTGCCGGCTACATCATCCCAGTTTTCATGTTACCAACCTCCTCTTTACTATCTGCCCCTATGGAAGCGTCAGGTTCATTCTTGCCTGCAGTTTCCCAACTCCAGTCCCACGAATGGTCATGCAACTCAGATATGATCAATATTTCTGTTACTATGGTTTGGTTACACAACAAATTCCCCCAAAGTTTAGTGACTTAAGAAGACAGCAGCATTCCTGTTTGTCTACAAAGATGCAGTGTGGGGAGAGCTCAACATGGACAGGTCTTCTCTGACCCACTCAGTATCAGCGGAGGCAGCTTAGGCAGGGGCTGGAATCATCGGAAGCCTTACTCATACGTCCGGGAGTTGATGCCTGCTGTCAGTTGAGATCTTAACTTTGTTGCCCACAATACCTACATGGGAGAGGCCCACGTAGCCTCCCCACGTGGCCTGGGCTTCCTAGCAGTACAGTGGGGGGTTTCAAAGGTGGGCACCCTCAGACAGAGACCCAGGCAAAAACACTCTCACTCTTTGTGACTTAGCCTCAGAAGTCCTGGAGCATCCCTTCCATGACATTATCTTCATTAAGGCAGCCACCAAAACCCGCCTGATTTCTGGGAGAAGAGGAATAAACTTGACCTTTCAACTGAGAGTGGCAAGGTTTTCAAAGAACACAGTGAGTGAGTGAAGTTGCTCAGTCGTGTCCGACTCTTTGCAATCCCTTGGACTGTAGCCTATCAGGCTCCTCCGTCCATGGGATTTTCCAGGCAAGAGTGCTGGAGTGGATTGCCATTTCCTTCCCCAGGGGATCTTCCCAACCCAGGAATCAAACCCGGGTCTCCCGCATTGCAGGCAGACACTTTACAGTCTGAGCCGCCAAAGAATGGAGCAGATGGTTATTCTTGGAAAATCCTGTCTTCCACATCAACATATTGCATCTCTCTGAAGTTGGTTCAGGCACTGGAATTGCAGTCCAACTAGACAGAATCCTAAGACTTTTCACGGGACCATTGTAATAAAGTAGTGTTTATTCTAGACATGAAGAGAGATTGGAAAGATATTGGAACTTCTGGTAAAATATGCGTGCCAAATCAAGCTAATCCAGAAGAACTAGGAAATATAGATATACAGTATACATATATGGTCTCTGCATCTATTTCTGAGTTTTTCAGTTTCACAAACAAATTCCTTTTATTGTCTCAATACAGATTGAAGATATATCCCTCCCATTTGCTTCTAAAGCTTCTTGATTAATAAAACCATTTACCAGGTGAGTGACTTCAAATGAGACATTTGCATTTTTACTACTTTCCAGCAAATGGGGTGTGCAAGTCTATACCACACAGAGTTCTTTTGATGATATGAGGGGGAAACAAACATCACTTGTGTGAATTAGTCACAGACAACGACCCTCACTTGCAGATGCATCTACGAGAACCATTTTACTTCTGCTCAATTCAAGGAGCCTGGTCTGAAATATACATGAATCCTAAATACATTGTGTTTAAGATGGGAGCCCTTCCAGCCAACCATAAACCTCAATTAATCCAGGTATTACAAAAGGGAGCCTTGATGTAAGGTGCATTGTGTTTGGGAAACTCGGCATGTGTCCTCCACTGCTGGGCCATCAGCTCCACGAGGACCTCACACCCGCCCTGTCCATCCCCACACCTGACGCGGTGGCTGCACTGCAGACTCTCCCACATCAGTAGAAAGGGCTAGTGATGGCTAAACTCCCAGTGAACTCCTCTCTAAAAAATTTATCTTAGGAATAAAATACCTAACAAGAATCAAGTGGAGCTGGTTATGGACTGAACAGTAAACTTCCAGTGGCCTTGGAACTCTGCGTGTGTCCATCACTGTGCCCGCTGTCTTGTTTATCTATGGTCCTGTTAGAATTTCTATCGCTCACTTATTGAATACTTATTGAATATCTGTCGTGAGCCAGGCTCTGAAAAGGGCTCTGCCAGGGTAATCTCTTAAAATTAACCAGGTTTACTGAAGTTTCACAAACTCGTGTTCCTGCTGAGTGCACCAAACCCATTATCTGGGTGTGTTATGACCTCACCTGCAATCCAGGTCATCCACTGGAGCTTGGAGCAAGCACAAAAGTGTTCCAGAGGTCATAGTCACACCCTGGCCTCCTGGGGGCCGTTTCCATCTCAGAAGCATGTCTGTTTTCTCTGTCTATTTTTACAAGAATCTGAACAAACTTGATTATGGCTCCTATTTGGAAATAGTGTTTTTTTAAAAGTCCCCTTTAAAAGACAAAAAGAAAGAAAAAAAAACGTGCAGCTCTGGTTAATCGAGACAGCTCCTGGGGCTGGCACTTCTACACCATGCTTCTTCGACACCTCTGGCTTCATTAAAGAGGCAAGTGACCAAAAACTTGAGTGAAACATCCAACTGGAAAGACATAAATCAGAGGCTATTACAGTCACTCAGGAGCCCTGAGTGAAGTCTGGGGCCTCACCAATGGTGTACCCGTGCTAATCCTCACTTTCTATGTCCACTCTCAGGAATCCCCTGCACCACTTCTGCATCACTGCTGTGACAGATGACCCCAGACTTAAAAGCACATGTCATCCCGCAGTTTTGTAGGTCAGAAGTCTCAGCAGCTTCATCTAGGCTCTCTGTTCAGGGTCTCGCCAGGTTGAAGAGAAGGTTCATCATCTGGGATCCCATACGGAGGTTCTGGGGGAGAACCACCTCCAGACTCATTCTGATTGCCAGCAAAACTTGGTTCCATGTGGCTGCATAACTGAGGTCCCCACTTCCTTGCTGGCATTTGAGCAGGACTCATTCTCAGCTTCTATAGGATTCCACATTGTTAGGCTCGCAGCTCCTCCGTCTCCAAGATCAGAAGGAGCACATCCAGTCTTTCTCTGACTTCAACCCCTCTGAATTCACCTTCTGCCCACAGGCAGGAGAAAACTGCTGTAGACTTGGGTGATTACATCAGGATAATCCAAGATGAGACGCCTACTTTAAGGTCGCTTGATTAGCAACCTTAATTACATCCACGGAGTTCCTTTAATCATGTAACGAAACGCATTCACAGTGACACCAGGGGCTGGATCACAGGGACCAAAATTCTGCTCATCACGCACTTGAAACAGACATGAGTGCAGGTCTTCGTGAGTCCTGCTCGTTCCCAGCTCAGGAGTTGACAATAAACTTCGAAAGGTACATAAAACTGGAGGGAAATGTATCACTTCTGCTTCCCCTTTAGAATGATTATTTTCCACACATAAGGGATCTGATTCCTGGTAGGAAGGAAACACAGGAAGATTGATCTAGGGTGAGAAAGCCTAAAGGGACGTGTGAGCAGTAATCCTCACTCTATGAGCAAGGCAGGTGGGGCTGCAGAGACTGAAATCATGTACCTGAACCAAGGGAAAAGGTTACTGCTGCTGCTAAGTCGCTTCAGTTGTGTCCAACTCTGTGCGACCCCATAGACGGCAGCCCACCAGGCTACCTCGTCCCTGGGATTCTCCAGGCAAGAACACTGGAGTGGGCTGCCATTTGCCTCTCCAATGCATGAAAGTGAGAAGTGAAAGTGAAGTCGCTCAGTCGTGTCCGACTCGTAGTGACCCCATGGACTGCAGCCTACCAGGCTCCTCCGTCCATGGGATTTTCCAGGCAAGAGTACTGGAGTGGGGTGCCATTGCCTTCTCTGAAGGGAAAAGGTTAAGAGAACACAAATAATGAGGTAAAACGGATTTTATGTAAGCTAACGACCATAACAGGTCACTTTAAAGAAACGAGAAAAAGGATACAGATGTACAGACACATATAGACACGCATATATTAAACACTATATATTTTACATTTTATTTTATTAATATTCTATTTTGGGTACCATGCAGCTTACAGGATCTTCGTTCCTCAACCAGGGATTGAACTCGGCCCTCGGTAGTTAAAAGTGCTAAGTCCTAACCGCTGGACCACCGGGGAGCTTGCTACATCTTACATTAAACTGGATTTGAAAAGAAACGGAGAAAGAAGTGTTCACTGCGAACTGATTTCTGTCCCATGTGGAGTCTCTGCTAAAGGGGGCCTTGCTCTGTCAATGACGCTGGTAAGAGCCAACATTTTCCGAGAGTCCTGGGCACGGCAGAAGCGCCTCGTTCAGTCTGCCAACCTCACAGCATGAGCGCTGTGCGGTCGTCACGATCAGCGTTCTTCAAGGGAAGAAAATGAAGCGCAGGCGCAGTTAGGATATTTGCCCAGAGTCACACGGCCAATAAAGCGTGAAGCCGGGTGGAGGTCCCGGCGGCCTCCTCCAGGGCTCAGGCTCTCCGTGTCTCCAGGTTCAGCATCAGGCATCCGGAAGACGTAAACGCGGTAGTAACAACAGGCTGCAGAAATAATGAGGTCCGTCAGGGCCTCTTGAGCCTGAAACAGCAGAAAATGGGAGCAAAGATCTCACAAAAGGCCGTGGAGGCGCTTCTGCATTTTAAAACATGCGAGAAGCGGGCCAGTGACAGCACCTCAAGCAAAGTCTGCATCTGCCCAAACCGGAAGTTCCCATGATCCCAGGCAGCTGCAGCTAGTGTCCTCAGATACACGACTAATTTAAATCAACTCTTAAAAAGTAAGTTTAGGGGCTTCCCGGGCGGCTCACTGGTGAAGAATCTGCCTGCTGATGCAGGAGATGCAGGTCCAATCCCTGGTTAGGAAGATTCCCTGGAGGAGGAAATGGCAACCCACTCCAGTAATCTTGCTGGGAGAATCCCATGGACAGAGGGGCCTGGTGGGCTACAGCCCATGGGGTGCAAAACAGTTGGACACAGCTAAGCGGCTGGCATGCGCTGCCAGGCATCCCACTGCAGGGGCACAGGCTGTATCCCTGGTCTGGAAAATTTTGCATGCCACGAGGTGCGGCCAGAAAATAAATGAAGCTTTTTCTTTTTTTAAATAAAAAAGTAAGTTTAGTTGAAAAGTTTCGAAACTGGAAACTGAAATTTGCAGATAGGCAATATGACTGAGACCGATTCATTTTAGAATCATCCTGCACAAGTCCTAGAAATTTTCACAAAATTTTGTACCACAGACTCTTATGTCCAGAGATTTCCAGAGATATGCACAGATAGGGTTGTTCCTTTCTCCTGATTCTAATTGCTGTAGCCCTGGGGTGACAGGCTGAATTATGACCCCTAAGTGTTCACACCCCAATTCCCAGAACCTACGAATCTGTTAACTTGTGTGGCAAAAGCAACTCCCAGTGGCTGAGAATCCTTCTGAGACGTAAGGATCCTAAGACACTGGATCATCCAGGTAGGTCCAACAGAGACTCAGAGACAGATGTGCTGCAGAGCCCAGGTTAGAGATAGAAAGCTTTGAAGACCATGGCTGCTGGCCTTACTTCCTGACCTAGGGGGTAAACCCAGGTCTTCTGCATAGCAGCAGATTCTTTGCCATCGGAGCCCCAGAGACGCCCTTAAAGGTGGAAGAAGGGGATTCATATGAGGCAAGGAGGGCCAGTGGGCTCTGCACTCCAGAAAAGGCAACCACCAATTCTCCAGAGCCTCCAGAAAGCATGGTCCTGCTCATACATTGGTTTTAGGACATCTCATTTCCAAAACTGAAGGTGATAAATCTGCTGTGTTTTAAATCACTAAATTTGTGGGGGTCTGTTTTCACAGCTACAGGAAACGAATATATCTGGTCATACGGTTTAGCTGTGCTGAGCCTCTCCAATCCTCAATCTTTTTCTTCCCTCTGTTAACATGAGGGAGTCATTCTTCTCGCACAGGAAATCATGAAGATGAAATATTACAAGGTAGGCATGAGACAAAAGTTAACTCCCTTACCTGACTGGCATAGTCAGCACTCAGTTAGAAAAAAAAAGACTCCTACCTCTCTAGGCAACATTTCTTTCTTCTCTATAACTGGGTTTTCTAACGCAAGCCCAAGGGATGAGAGGGGAGAGAAGAGAGACTCCTGAATTTTGTCTTACGTACTGGAGTTTCTTTGATAAATTCCTTGCTGTTGCTCAGTCACTTCGTGTCCCACTCTCTACAACTCCATGGACGGCAGCACCCCAGGCTTCCCTGTCCTTCACTGTCTCCTGGAGTTAGCTCGAATTCATGTCCACTGAGTCGGTGATGCCATCCAACCATCTCATCCTCTGCTGCCCTCTTCTCCTTTTGCCTTCAATCTTTCCCAGGGGTGTCACTGTGAATCAGTTGGAGACAGCTTGTTGCGAATGTTATTACACAGAAAGGCAACCTAGCTGCACGTGAAGACTGCCAACTGAGAATTAACTTTCTGGGCAAATCACACCACGTAACTTAGCAGATGGCTACCAGGGAAGCTTCCTTGGAAACACAACTGCCAAGTTCAGAAGCTGAAGCTGGAAAAAGAAACCACTTTGCCAGCAGTTCTCCTGTTGTAGCTGGCTGAAACATCTCCCCAGACCCTCTAGTCCAAAAAAGTCTGTCCTGAATCTTGAGGATTCGTTTAGATTTCATCGCTTTTTGCCCCTGCCTTCAATAATGATCCCCTCATAGCTGAAGTTTAAGTGACAAGCTCAGCTTTAGTTCCTGCACTTTGCCATCAGGTGACAGCTGACAAATGCCAGCCAAAGCTTTCTTACCACAAATTGTATTCTCTCCTGATGGCTCAGTTGTGTCTTAATGCACACCAGGCTGAAATTACAAATAGAAATGTAGCCCAGGTTCTGCAAAATGACATTGTATTATTTGGCTCTTCTCTCTGATAACTGTTTTTGTTATCCTATTAGCCAGATGCAAACAGATTCTGAAGTCATCTACACAACACTTATAGTCTTGCCTCTTCTTTTATGAAAATAGTCTTTACTTTCTTTCTTTGTGTGAGGAAGAAGATACTTATGAATGATTTCAGACCCCTCAGCAACACAAATGCAGAAGAAGCCACATTTAAACTTTAATCAAGGATGGTTACCTGAAAGTTGTAAATAAAAGTGAACATATGACATCATAAATAAAGAACTGAGGTTGCAAATAATCTTCAGCAAGTTGCATTCTCTGTAACTTGGGCCAGACCAAAGTTACGGCTCGGTCCTCCTCCTCTGCTGGTATTTCTGAATTCCGCTTTGGTTTTGGCTGTCTGGTTCATAGTTGTAGTGATCACAAAAGCCTTGCAATTTAAAAGCAATGAAACTCTCAGTTGATAGGGCTTGGAAAGCTGTAACCGGCAAAGCTGATTGTGTTACAGAGAAGTTTGCTCTCAAAAAAAAGGCAGCAGGAAACCCAGATGCTGCAGCTGCCCACTGACCAACCGAATCCCCACCAAACACCACATCTGCAAAGATAATTAAAGTGTAATTAAATGCTCCGTCCCACTTCAAGCAATGGATCACACAGCTTAAGCACTTTTCCACTGGGATTGGACAGTCACGTGTCCTGGGGAGAAAACAACTTCAGATTGATTTTGCTTCACTGTGTAAACAAGTAAATGAAATAATCCATTTTCGAAGCAAATGGCAGGAGTTATAGGCTTGCTCCGCCCCGAACCTGGTCTAAATGAAATTTGCATGCATATGGCTGTGCAAGAAGGCAATGGCACCCCACTCCAGTACTCTTGCCTGGAAAATCCCATGGATAGAGGAGCCTGGCAGGCTAGTCCATGCAGTCACTAAGAGTCGGACATGACTGAGCGACTTCACTTTCACTTTTCACTTTCATGCACTGGAGAAGGAAATGGCAACCCACTCCAGTGTTCTTGCCTGGAGAATCCCAGGGACGGGGGAGCCTGGTGGGCTGCCGTCTATGGGGTCGCACAGAGTTGGACACGACTGAAGCGACTTAGCAGCAGCAGCAGGAGTGCAAGATCACTTCCAAAAATAAAGGATAGAACACAGCAGACGAAAATGCCGCCAGCCAAGGAAGGGGTGAGGTGGTTGGCTCTGAGAACAGGACCTCAAGTTCTCAAGGAATTGATGGTAAAAGAAAGAGTATTTTAAAAGTGGAGACTTAGGAGGGGCAAATAGAGTTTGGGAATTGAGAGAATTCCTTTGCTGTGGAATTGAAGGGCTATGTGAAAGGACTTGGGTCATAATTACGAAAGGGAGCAAAAGCACAGGAGACGTCATTCCAAGCATTCTGCGAGCTCGATGAACGCTGCAACAGCTTTACCGAGCGGGCTCCGCCTTTAGCTTCTGCCTCTTCAAAGAGGCCTCCTCTGACCCTCCTCTCTGAAGGGTCCCATCACCCTCACCCACTGAGTACTCACTCGCGCCGTGTTACAGGAGGGGGTGCCGTTTTTTGCTCGGCCAGTGACACCCAAGTCTCTTGAAGTCACAGATGCATGTTATTCCCCAAGTGCTTGCCAACGCCTCTATCGGATTATCATCCTGTGGCTCCAAGCTGCATGACATAGATGGCAGAGCTGTATGGTGACATTCCAACGCTTATGGTGACATTCCAAAGCTGATGGTGACACAGACGGCAGAGCTCAGGGCAGGCCAAGCGTCCAAATTTGAGTTCATCTGAATCAAGGCCTGAATCTCCAACCAATGTTTTAAATTACAAACCAGGCAAAGGCCTTCTCTCCTTAAACATGGCCTGCAACTTCCCTGTGCTTTTAATAAATACAGTTGTAAATCCATCAAGAAATAAGATTTCAAAAGACCAGAGATCTAGTTCTACCTTCAACTGTGATCTTCTCAGCGTCTCTCTCTTCAGACACACACAGAGACAGAAGAGATACGTGTATTCCTTCTCTTTGCCATCTTTACCTCCTGCCCATATAAAACCCAAATCAGTGAATTATATATCGCCAGAAGACTAGTACAGACTACCCCCACTACATTAAGCTTGCTTCTTCTCAAATTCAGTCTAGGGCCTTTATTCCAGATGATTAATAAGCAAGAGGGTTCCACAAACTCACTGAATAATCCCTTCTGGGACTCAGAGGGATTATCATGATCGAGGGGAGAATTGGGTTAGAAAACATGGAAGTGCAGAAACAATGCTTAGTGTGTTTAGAAAGTCAAGGTCCTCTGGTGGAAAGAAGGGCTTCTCAATATCACTGAACACAAAGGTGTGTTAAAGCCTGCCTTCAAAACACCACATGAGTCTTTCTTAATGTGTGTGTGCATGTGTGTGTGTGTGCGTGCATGCATGTGTGTGTGTGTGACTCTGTGTGTGTGTGTGTGTGTGGAGTGCATGCTCAGTCAGTCTGTGTCCGACTCTTTGCAACCCCATGGACTATAGCCCGCCAGGCTCCTCTGTCCATGGGTTTCCCAGGCAAGGATAGAGAGTGGGTTGCCATTTCCTTCCCCAGGGAATCTTCCTGACTCAGGGATTGAACCCACGTCTCCTGCAGCTTCTGCATTGCAGGTGGATTTACCGCTGAGCCACCAGGGAAGCCCCCTTCCTCAGTGCAATTGGCATGTAAGGGGGTATAAGCATGTAGATAGTGGAGAAGAGGGCGTCAGAGGATGAGATGGCTGGATGGCATCTCCGATGCAATGGACATGAACTTGGGCAAACTCCAGGAGATGGTGAGGGACAGGGAGGCCTGCTGTGCTGCAGTCCATGGGGGTCACACAGAGTCGGACACAACTGAGCGACTGAACAACAGAAGCAACCCATCACTGCAGCGGCCCCATCATTAGACACTTCAGGCCTGAGAAAATCAGAACTAAGGCACAGTGCTGGTCAGGGAGCTGCCGACGTGTCTGTAAGACGCGGAAGACACTGCTACTGCCGCAAGCGAAGGACCAGTAATCACAGAAACTGTTCGGTAAACTCAGAGCTGTTTGCCAGGCACCAGACTGAATGATTTACATGTAATGTCCAGTCATAAGTAGTATGTAAGATGGCTGTTAAGTCTGTCCCCTTTTACAGAGATGAAAACTGAGGGTTACAGAGATTGAGAACGTCTTCCAAGGTCACAAAGTCAATCAGTTGCTGAGTTCAAATGAAACCAAGTCTATCTCTTGACCTTCTCAGCACGAACCCACTCATTTGCAGCTTTTAGTGCAGCAAACACATGATTCTGTATAAAATAAATAAAACTCAACAATTAGTAATAAAACTCCTAAATCTCTCTAAACAAACCAGTGAATAGATTGTGTGAGGTGAGAACGGTGGCTGTAGAGAAACTGAAACAGGTAATATGATAAAGCGTGCCCTGGACGGGGAGGTGCTAGACTGTTTAGTCGAGTCCGACTCTGCGGCCCCGTGGACTGCAGCCCGCTGGGCTCCTCTGTCCCTGGGACTCTCCAGGCGAGAACACTAGAGGGGGCTGCCACGTCCCCCTCCAGGGCATCTTCCTGACCCGGGGACTGAACCCTCGTCTCTCGCATCTTCTGCACTGGCAGGTAGGTGTTGGGAAGCCCAGACTGGGTGGGCTCACCCGCCTTTTCACCGAATTCTCTCATCATTCCGCCCCAGGATGCTTGCGTGGCATCTTCTGACGCTCAGCTTCCAAGAAGGCTGCCTTCAGTTTTGTGTTTCTGAGTTGATTTTTTGTCAGCCTTGAGATCACAACCTAGCTGCCAGAGTTATAAACACACACCCTAGAAATGAAGACAGAACCCCTTCTAGTCAAATGTTGCATTTAGTGGCAGATACATGGAATTCCTTGATTCTGAGTGGCACTCATCTGAAGTTATTTGTTTTATGCCACTATTTGTGATAAACCTGTTTTATTCATATAATTTTTACAAGTAGTGTTTTCAAATTTAAAAAAAAAGAGAAGAACATGAATGACAAAAAACACCAACTTTGGGAGTTCTTAACGAGACCTCTTCCTTCCCGACAAAGCTTTCCAGGACTGTCACGGCCCTCCCGTTCTTTTTTGGTTTTTATTTATTCATTTCTTTGGGGCTGTGCTGGGCCTGTGTTGCTGCACAGGCTCTCCTCCAGCTGTGGAGCGGGGGCTCCTCTCTAGTGCTGTGCTCAGGCTTCTCATTGTGGGGCTTCTCTCGCTGTGGAGCACAGCCCTTCATCCTGAAATTGGTGAGGTTTGGTGTCCTCTTCTGGAGAATGCTACCTTTGTCTGTGACGGTCTTCAAGGTCCATTCTGGTTCTAGATTTCTATATCGAACCACATCGCAGCCCTGTACTTGAATTATAGCCCTACCTTTCAGGGACGAGCCAGGGAGAGGCCAGTTTCAGGAAGAAGGGCTGTAACAAATGAAAAGCTTCAGTGTGTAGCCTTTGGATTCAGAGCCCCCAGTTCACATCTGGGTTGATCGCCTGCAGCCTTAATGACATGGGGACAAATGCAGGCCTCCCTGGTGTCTGCAGGAGAACTGGTTCCTGGAAGGCTCACGGGTACCAAGATCTGCAGATGCTCTGGTCCTTCGTGTACAAATGCTGTAGTTCAGTGGATTCCCCCTCCCTGCCATACCTGTGGGCTCCATATCCATGGATCCAACCAACTGTGGTCTGATTCTGGTTTGGCTGATCCACAAATGCAGAATCTGCAGGTATGGAGGCAGGACTCTATCAGGTACAGTCTGGGCTTTAGCTCCCTCGTCTGTATAGAGGAGAGTCATTGATTCAATTAAAGCCTACGTGAAGGGCAGGAAAAAAGACACAGACATAAAGAGCAGACTTCTGGACACCGTGGGAGGAGGAGAGGGTGGGATGATTCGAGAGACCAGCCTTGAAACAGACGCACTGTCACGCGTAGAATAGACGGCCAGCGGGAGTGTGAGGTGTGAAGGGAACCCAGAGCCGGTGCCCTGACAGCGGGGAGGGACGGGGAGGGGCTCGGGAGGGAGGGGCCACGTGTCTGTGGCCGATTCATGCTGATGCCCGGCAGAGGCCATCACAGTATTGTAAAGTAATTATCCTCCAATTAAAACAATTTTTTAAAAAATCAGATATTCTTAAATACTCTGCCAGTGTAGGAGGCACAGTGAAGAATAAGCAAATGAGCCCGTGTGTGAAGCTTCGCGGGGCTTACAGTCCGGTGACTGCAGTGCACTCACCTCCTAACTCACCTCCTAGCATCACTGTGAAAAGCAAATGAGGACTAATAACAGAGTGCTTAGAGCAGCTCATGGCATGCGATAACCAATATCACATAACGATTATAGTCACACAAGTGTTACAGTAACAGCGAGAGTGCTAGATCTGATAGATAGAGTGCCTGATGAACTATGGAATGAGGTTCGTGACATTGTACAGGAGACAGGGATCAAGACCATCCCCATGGAAAAGAAATGCAAAAAAGCAAAATGGCTGTCCGGGGAGGCCTTACAAATAGCTGTGAAAAGAAGAGAAGTGAAAAGCAAAGGAGAAAAAGAAAGATATAAGCATCTAAATGCAGAGTTCCAAAGAACAGCAAGAAGAGATAAGAAAGCCTTCTTCAGCGATCAATGCAAAGAAATAGAGGAAAACAACAGAATGGGAAAGACTAGAGATCCTTCAAGAAAATCAGAGATACCAAAGGAACATTTCATGCAAAGATGGGCTCGATAAAGGACAGAAATGGTATGGACCTAACAGAAGCAGAAGA
>NW_011494715.1:9203638-9209846 GCF_000754665.1 Bison bison bison | reverse complement strand
GGAAAGACTAGAGATCTCTTCAAGAAAATCAGAGATACCAAAGGAACATTTCATGCAAAGATGGGCTCGATAAAGGACCTAAATGGTATGGACCTAACAGAAGCAGAAGATAAGAAGAGATGGCAAGAATACACAGAAGAACTGTACAAAAAAGATCTTCACGACCCAGATAATCACGACAGATGATCACTGACCTAGAGCCAGACATCCTGGAATGTGAAGTCAAGTGGGCCTTAGAAAGCATCACTATGAACAAAGCTAGTGGAGGTGATGGAATTCCAATTGAGCTATTCCAAATCCTGAAAGATGATGCTGTGAAAGTGCTGCACTCAATATACCAGCAAATTTGGAAAAATCAGCAGTGGCCACAGGACTGGAAAAGGTCAGTTTTCATTCCAATCCCAAAGAAAGGCAATGCCAAAGAATGCTCAAACTACCGCACAATTGTACTCATCTCACACACTAGTAAAGTTATGCTCAAAATTCTCCAAGCCAGGCTTCAGCAATATGTGAACCGTGAACTTCCTGATGTTCAAGCTGGTTTTAGAAAAGGCAGAGGAACCAGAGATCAAATTGCCAACATCCACTGGATCATGGAAAAAGCAAGAGAGTTCCAGAAGAGCATCTATTTCTGCTTTATTGACTATGCCAAAGCCTTTGACTGTGTGGATCACAATAAACTGTGGAAAATTCTGAAAGAGATGGGAATACCAGACCACCTGATCTGCCTCTTGAGAAATTTGTATGCAGGTTAGGAAGCAATAATTAGAACTGGACATGGAACAACAGACTGGTTCCAAATAGGAAAAGGAGTTCATCAAGGCTGTATATTGTCACCCTGTTTATTTAACTTATATGCAGAGTACATCATGAGAAACGCTGGACTGGAAGAAACACAAGCTGGAATCAAGATTACCGGGAGAAATATCAATCACCTCAGATATGCAGATGACACCACCCTTATGGCAGAAAGTGAAGAGGAGCTAAAAAGCCTCTTGATGAAAGTGAAAGTGGAGAGTGAAAATGTTGGCTTAAAGCTCAACATTCAGAAAACGAAGATCATGGCCTCCAGTCCCATCACTTCAGGGGAAACAGTGGAAACAGCGTCAGACTTTATTTTTTGGGGGCTCCAAAATCACTGCAGATGGTGACTGCAGCCATGAAATTAAAAGACGCTTACTCCTTGGAAGGAAAGTTATAACCAACCTAGATAGCATATTGAAAAGCAGAGACATTACTTTGCCAACAAAGGTTCGTCTAGTCAAGGCTATGGTTTTTCCTGTGGTCATGTATGGATGTGAGAGTTGGACTGTGAAGAAGGCTGAGCGCCAAAGAATTGATGCTTTTGAACTGTGGTGTTGGAGAAGACTCTTGAGAGTCCCTTGGACTGCAAGGAGATCCAACCAGTCCGTTCTGAAGGAGATCAGCCCTGGAATTTCTTTGGAGGGAATGATGCTGAAGCTGAAACTCCAGTACTTTGGCCACCTCATGCGAAGGGTTGACTCATTGGAAAAGACTCTGATGCTGGGAGGGATTGGGGGCAAGAGGAGAAGGGGACGACAGAGGATGAGAGGGCTGGATAGCATCACTGACTCGATGGACGTGAGTCTGAGTGAACTCCGGGAGTTGGTGATGGACAGGGAGGCCTGGCGTGCTGTGATTCATGGGGTAGCAAAGAGTCAGACATGACTGAGCGACTGATTTGATCTGATCTGATCTGAAGAGTGCTGTAACAATACTCAGTGTTGTTATTGTTAAGGCTATTATTTAATACTAATTTACATAGCCACCACATGGGGTTAGTGTGACGATCAAACGGCTAATTTATGTAAAATTTATGTAAAAACATCTAGAAACTGTTCAGTGCGTTTCTTGTATTGCAATGATCGCTAGGTTAAGTGGCTTTCCCAGAGGCACAGAGTAAGTTATGGGCAGAGCTGAGCTGAGAATTTCGGCAACACATCTAAGCCATTTTGCACACCCACCAGGCTGTAATAGAATTAGATGATTTCGTGTCTGTCTCCCCAGTTCAGCCTTGAACTGTCCATTCTTCTGACTCAGATCTTTCCTGCTGGGCCCCACGTGGGATCACTCATCAGAACCTCAGCATCATGAGGTTAGGCATTCCGTATCTGTAGGACCTTATATCGTTATTCATTTATCCAACATCGGGTTCATCCAATGAATATTTGGCCGGGCCCTCGCAGGCGCATCCCCCCCGGAGGCCTCTCCCCAGAGCGCAGCCTGCAGCAGGCGTCCTGCACTAGAAACGTTTATGAACTGGACACAGATCAGGTTCCAGTCCCCCGTGAGACCAGATTCTGGTGGAGGGCAAGCTGCTAACACAGATCGCAATACGGAAGCGGCTCCAAAGCAGCCTGTCCGGCCAAGGACCAGGCGCAACTGCGCATGCGTGCTTCGTCGCTCAGCCGCGCCTGACTCTTGCCACCGCCAGGCTCCTCTGTCCATGGGATTTCCCAGGCAAGAATACTGCAGTGGGTTGCCATTTCCTCTGCCAGGGGACCTTCCTGACGCGGGACTGAACCCACATCTGTGCACTCGCAGGCGGGTTTTCACACCAGCTGCCCTGAGAGGCCTGTTGCACGGTCCTGAACTGTACTGCATTGCACCTTATTGCTCAGCTCAGCTCAGCCGCTCAGTTGTGCCCACTCTTCGTGAGCCCCATGTCCCGCGACCCTGCGGACCTCAGTGCCTCATTGAGATGGGCTGTAATATAATAGTCTCTGCTTAGTGCCCAGAAGGCAGTGGCACCCCACTCCAGTACTCTTGCCTGGAAAATCCCATAGACGGAGGAGCCTGGTAGGCTGCAGTCCATGGGGTCGCTGGGAGTCGGGCACGACTGAGCGACTTCACTTTCACTTTTCACTTTCATGCATTGGAGAAGGAAATGGCAACCCTCTCCAGGGTTCTTGCCTGGAGAATCCCAGGGACGGGGGAGCCTGGTGGGCTGCAGTCTATGGGGTCGCACAGAGTCGGACACGACTGAAGCGACTTAGCAGCAGCAGCAGCAGTGCCCAGAACGGGCAAATCCAGAGACAGAAACTGCATCAGCGGCTCCTTGGGGGTTTCTGGGCTTGGAGGGGGAAATGAATGAGGTTGAACTGAAGATGGCACAGGGGATTTTTGAGGGGATGAAAGAAATTTAGAGTGATAGCTGCACAATTCTAAAAATGTACTAAAATGAGTGGATTTATAATATGAAAACTGTACCTCCACAAACTATTCTAAAGCAAATATTCCAGCGCAGGCACAGACCTTCCACAGCTGATTCCTCGGTTAGTTATTTGGGTCTGGCTCTGATAAGTTCTAATGAGGGAAAGGCAAGATTCCTGATTCTCGACCCCACCTTGCAATCTGGGTGGTGGGGGCTCCCAGAGAGATCTTTGAGGAAAGGTCCCGATGGGGTGGGGTCTGGGGGCTATGGAAAGTAGAATTCAGCCTGTGAGGGGCTCAGGGCTGAGCAAGATGGTAACCGTGTGGATACTTGGAGGATGTGAGAGAGGTGGCGTCTGTGTGGCTGGAACCCCGGCTCTGCAGAGCAGAGGAGCTCACGGGGAGGGCGAGCACACGGGGCCTGTTCAGCTCTCAGTCCTGAGCACCAAGGACTGCATCGGGGGCAACGGCACTGGGGCCGCAGTGGGACGAGAGTCGCCTAAAACTAACAAAGGAGCTGTCCGCAAAGCCAGCCTCTAGATGGCCTTGGGCTCGTCCCCTAGTGAGCCACAGAGACGGCTTTATGTGCGGGGCCTCCACAGAGCCTTTACGCAACCCGTGTCCTGTACAGGCTTGGCTCAGATTGCACCAGGGAGAAACTGGACAGCAAACTGTCCCGTGGTGCAAGTCCGGTTTATAAAACACCTGAATTGAGGTGAGGGTGATCGGAGAACCCTTGGGTTCATCCCCTAAGAGATTTCAAAGAATGGTTCCTAAAAATCTTCCCACACACACACCTGAAAAAGCTCTCAGATGAATCCAGCTTCACCAGGAACGCATGGTCCATTCTTAGTAAATGTCCATTAAGAGGCTAATGTTGGGCGCACAGCTAGGTTTGCAGCCAAGCCTTAGAACTTGAGCCAGAGAGGCCCAAGCAGACTCCTGGTTTAGACAAAACATGCGCCATGGACTCTCACCCAGAGCCAGAGCCAGATCACCTTAGTGTGGGGGAGAAGCTGAGCATCTGTTTTCAAGAAGAGCTATTTTTTAAGAAATCTCCATTTTAAAAACATTACATACCCACGAACACACACCTTCTATCTGAAACAGCCTGCGTTCTCATTGCAAATCGCTTCTTTTATTCCCCTGCATTCTTCTAAAAATGCACGCAGGACTTCACTATCAGCAGAGGGTCCTCTCGAGTCAGGCCGTGTCCGTGGGGAGCCGGTGCCCGTGCGACGATGACGCCCTGCTGTGTCAGCGCTTCTCTCCAGCCGAGCGTGGATCAAGGGCGTCTCATGGGCCAGGCCCCTTGTGGCGCTCTTTGTTCGCCACCCTCTGCCCACCACCTCAGACACCCCAGCTTCTAGCTGCTGCTTGAGAAAGGGGAGGGCTCGGGTCTCCACACATGGCTGAGACGTCCCAGCGGGCAGAGACTGTGTTGCAGCCCCAGAGGGGCTTCCGGCTCCCCTCCCACAGTGAGCGCCCTGCTCTTAGTGATAAAGTGAGTCGAGGAACAGGGACCTCTGTGCAGCAGAGGTTAGTGGAAAGGGGTTCACAGACACGGACTCTAACACTTTCAAACTGTATGCATAATGCACGCCTCTGACTTTGTGCATGCATAAGTGCATACACATGTGACCGCACTCAGCCACATATTTACACACACGCACATGCACACCAGGCTTCCCTTTAGAAAAATGAACCAGCCTTTTAAAACAGGGAAGCCACAATATTGGATTGGCCAAAAAGTCTGTTCGGTTTTAAGTAAAAATAAAAGACCTGTTTTTCATATTCAGCAAGAACTATGTTGAACAATGTAGTCACTAACCAAATGAACTTTTTGGCCAACCCAATAGATAATGCCTCTGCTCAAAACCCTCTGAAATCTCACATTTCACCCAAGATGAAGTTCAAAAGCTAGGACCTGCAAAGCTCCTTGTAATCTGTATGATTTCAGCCCCAGCCCCCAAATCTCACCAGCCTTCTTGTCTCTCATTTTCTTTTCACGTCATCAGAGCCACTCTGGATTCTGGATTCAACACCTCCCTCCCGCCCCCCCCTCAGGGCCTTTGCACGGGCCGTTCCCTCTGCCTGGCGGCAGGTTCTTCCCCGATCACTCACTGCACGACTCAGTTCCTCAGCCCTCCGCCCACATCATCTCCAACACAGAGGTTTCCCCGACTACCTCCCCCACTCCTCTGGTTTCCCTTCCAGCGGCTTTGTCACCTAACACACCGTTTACATAGCACTTACTGACCAAACCCACCCCATCTCATGAATCTTCTGTGACCGGGTACCTCGCCGTATTCATCTCAGAGCCTCCGAGCCCAGAACAGCCCACCCCATCTCATGAATCCTCTGTGACCGGGGACCTCGCTGTATTCATCTCAGAGCCTCTGGGCCCAGAACAGCATCAGGAGGCTCTTGAGTGTTTGTTACCCGAAGGAGGTTGCTCTGATCCCACTGGACCCAACGGCTGGCAGTCACAGGCTCTGAGCTGGAAGAGACAGGTAGGCGGCAACTCACCCAGCTTCCCTGCACACACAACTCACCCAGCACACCGCATCCAGGCAAACTCCTGCCTGAGAAATGCCATGGTCAGGAGCGGGTGGCTCAGAAGAGAGCCAGCCACTGGCGGAGGGCCCTCTCAGCCCACGGGGGAGGTTGTAGGTGCCAGGCCCTTGGCAGGTGGGGCCAGGTGGTCCTCAGAGCGACAGCGCAGGCATCAGGCCCGTGAGGAGAAGCACGGGGCCTGGGTGGCCGCACGCTCTTCGTCGTGGGGGACTCGCCCCTGGTTTTGCATCTGGGGTCTCTGTGGGCACACTGGCTGGAACTTCAGAAGCTAGTGGCGTGGTAGCAACTCACCTCAGTCATGTCTGAATATTTGTGACCCCATGCACTGAAGCCTACCAAGCTCCTGTGTCCATGGGATTCTCCAGGAAGAACACTGGAGTGGGTTGCCAAGCCCTCCTCCAGGGGGTCTTCCTGACCCAGGGGCTGAACCCATGTCTCCTGCCTCTCCGGCACTGGC
>NW_011494715.1:9192526-9203514 GCF_000754665.1 Bison bison bison | reverse complement strand
AAGCTAGATCCCCTGGTAAAACCCCGCCTGCAGACCAGATGAGGCCTTCCAGACCAAGTGCATTGCAAAGGGACACAGCCCAGTGGGCACAGCTGACGCTCCCGGGGCAGAACGTGGCCAAGAGGGGGACGTCTCGGCCCCTGGGGCCCCGACGGAACCGCCCCTCCCTCCCGCCCATCTCAGAAAGAGCAGCAGGCCACACGGGCTGCTTTAGCTGGGCCTGAGGCTAGGAGCAGGTCTCCTGGTCTGATCTCTTGCTCTTTGCCCGCTTTTCTACCCTACCCCACCTGAGCCAGAGTCTAGTTCACCTCAAAGAGGTGATTTCATGCAGCAAAAGAGCAGGCTCTACCCCACTTTTCATGGGGGGAGATCCAGCAGTTTTGCGGACAACAGGTGCCCAGCATCACCTCTTCACAAACTTGAGAAGAGGAGACGGAGGCCAGGAGGGGCAAAGAGACCAGCAGCGCCAAGGAAGGAGGGTTAGTTCCCCCAGAGGAGCAGAGTTAGTTCCCCCAGAGGAGCAGAGTGGTTTCTGGACACACCAGCTGGGAAGGAGGGTTGGGAAAGGAGGCGGAAAGGGAACTGGGGGAGGTGGAAATCTCAGGAACCCCAGGGCCTGGCGCAGAAGAGGGACCACGTGAGCCCGAGGAGCATGAATAGACGGATCTTATTCACACGCCGCCGGACTGCCAGGGAAAAATGATGACGCTTGCCCACCACCTCGGGGGTTCTGGCCCCGGACAAGCACTTCCAGGCACTTCCTGCTTCACTGGGTGGGACCGGGCTCCTGTGAGTCCAACTCCCCTCCTGCAGGGAGGGCGGGGCGTGCATTCCTCCCAGAGAGTTGTTCTGATTCAACACCATCATGGGAGTCGGGGAAGGGCAGAGGAAATCCACATGGGGCATCACCCACAGGTCAAAGAGAGACAGGAATAAACACCACCCGGCCAGGGTTCCCCTCCACTCCCCTCCCAGCTCCTCCGTTCCGTCCTTCACAGCCCTGGCCCTCCACCCCTGGCTGACCAGAAGCGGCCCTTCACCTCGACGGGTTGCTCTGGCCTGAGCTTCTCCAGAGAGATGGGCTGAAAAAAGACCATTAGGTATTGCATATTCTGTTTCTTAAAACAAGCCTTTGAGCAGCAGATCTTCTGTCTAAACCTGCACCCTTGGAGAGCAGGGGTGGGAGACGCGCCTCACTGCTTTCTCACCTCGCCCTCCAGGAAGTCTCCGGGCCTCTACATGCAGGTTTCTGCTCTCTGCTCTCTCTCTTGTGGCTGCGCTTGCTGAGAAGATGCTGGGAATCAATCAGACATTTCCTCTGCATACAGTCTGCATAGCAATCGCTGCAGAAATAAATATGATGGGCTTGACGTGGCGGGATCTATGCAGAGTGCCATAAGATAAATAAAACAGGAAAACTGTGTGAGCTGTTTCTACTTGATTAGCTATAAACCCAGGCTCAGGCAGTGATCAGAGAACCCGGTGGACATGATTCAACAGAAAGTGGCTCCTTCCTTGGCTGGACTTTGCTTTTTTTTTTTCCAAATGAGAATGTCACCACCTGGTGGCAGATCTCCAAGTCACCACCGGCAATTTTCAACCCAACTCGGAGATTCAATTAAACTCAAGCCAGAGCACAGAGGTCAGCGGCTGGCAGAGAGGAGGAGATGTGGATAATAGAAGGAGCACAGATTTTAAATTACTTGCTGGCCTTGTAGAGTCCCGCGTATACAGTTTGTTCCCAGGAGATCAAATCTCTTACAAATTCTTCTCTGTTCTGCAGCTATCATCTTCCCGGAATGTGGTTTTCCAGGTCTTCCGTCTCCTCTTGCTACTAGATACTCTGATCGTATCCTTTATTTAGTGCCTAATATGCTACTCCCTGGAGGAGGGCATGGCCACCCACTCCAGTACTCTTGCCTGGAGAATCTCCATGGACAGAGGAGCCTGGTGGGCTGCAGTCCATGGGGTCACAAAGAGCCAGAGATGACTGAGTGACCAACTGCCCAGCACAGAACGTTACCCATCTTCTCCAAGGGTCCACAGAGACTTCTCCAACCACCTTGAATTTCCCCCTCCTCCTCCAGCCTCCCGACGCATACATCTTTGTGCCACAAAATATGCAACCTGATACAAATAATATGCTCAATGTTCCTAGGCTGTTAGAACCTTCTCTTCCTCTGAGGTCTGCACCTCTGAACCTCCTAAATATCTATGCCACGGTCTCCACCTGGAAGTCACAGGGACAACCCAGCCTGGAGATAGGCTGAGTTTTAACATTCACACAGTAAAAACAAAACAAAAGCCATTGTTTCAATATCGGGAGATTCCACATAAAAATTTGAATTTCTAGAATTTCTTTAAAAAAAAAAATATCTGCCAGGCACTATAAGCATGAAATAGGCATGTTTCTGTTTTTCCCTCAGTCCCCACCACACTTTGTCATACCATTAATATCAGGTCTGAATTTCAGTTGCCATTTATCTTTACGCTTGCTGTGAGCTTTTCTTATAGTTGAGAAATATTTTTATGTCCATGTCTCTATTAAAAGTAGCCCAATATACAAAACACAAAGGCAGGAAACATATTTCTCTGGGATCTTGTCCATGTAATGCACAAACATACGATCCACTTTATTGCTGTTATTTGTCTGACCGTTTATGAGATTCAGATTTGTTAATCCTTGGTTTGCCGTAAGAAGCCCTGGTCCTCACTCCAAAAAGTTCTCCCTGCCCAGCCTTGCCCACGCTGTCTCTCCCACTGCCTGTAGATCAGAGACAGGTAAATCCTTTTCTCTAAAGGGTGTGAAAACAAGATGCCGCTCTGTGAGCCATACAGTCTCTGTCACAACCGCTCAACTCTGCTGTTACAGCACAAGAGCATCCACAGATAATATGGAAACAAATATGCATAGTGGTGTGCCAATAAAACTTTATTTATGCAAGGAGACAGCAGGCTACCAATCCCCGCAATGGGACATCTGTCCATCGTTCCATCCTCCTCTCGACATCACTTCCTCCATCCTTGATCAGGCTCACCTGTGATACATTCTCAGTGAAATAACTCTGTTTCGAATCTTTCCTTCCCCACTAGGCTGAAAGCTCCAAACTCAAAGAGCAGGGACTTGCGCAGCTACAAAGATGGAGCTAAAGGAGGGGCCATGAAGGACCTCAGGCAAGCGTCAGACGAAGAGCAGAGAGACAGAGGCTGACTGCTTCTCTCCAGGGACAGGTCTGCACGGGAGCGCCTCACGGCTGACACGGGAACCCACTGAGGACCCAGGCGCCTTCTAGCTTATCCCCTCCCTTAAGAAGCTCGCAAGCCCAGGGTCCAGGTGGCACGCCAACCCCCACCACTGTGTGTGCACGAAGGAGCTTAAATTCTAGAGCATGTTTCTCAGTGTAGGTGAAGATCAGTGAAAGTAACTAGAAGAAGTCATGGGAGACTCTGCTGCTTTTGTTTTATTCACTCATTTGTATATTAAGTAAATTGGTTCTCCATAAGGATTAGTAATTGTCAAAACTCCAAGCCTGCTGCTGCTCCAGACTCCTGCCTGGAATATTCAAGATTCCGCACAACACACAAGCAAAACACCTCATATTTATTTATCTGCTGTCTTTCCAAATACTAGTGGAGTGTTGACTTAATTAAAATGAACAAAATCCCACAGTTAGAAATTAATTCCTTTGACTTGAACTATGCCCCTTATTTGATGAGTACCACGTCCTCGTGATCTGTCTCACGCCGGGACTTCCAGCCAAACGTTCACCTCCCCTCAGTGCCGCACGGAGTCAGTAGGGCTGCTGGACGTCAGAGGACAATGCTGGGTGAAACGGGGGTATTTCAGAGATGACCAGCCAGCACTTCTTAGTACTTCAGCAGAAGAACCCAGGGACTTTGTACAGCCTAGGTGAAGAAGGAACCCGGAGAGTACAGATTTGCCAATCAGTCCACCAGGGCACGGGCCAAAGAGGAACTTAATTTAATTGAAAAGAAATTTAGACATGTAACACGTAGCCTTCTCGACTTACGAACAGAGATTCATGTATGATAAATAGTCTGGCCAGGGAAGGAGGTACATGGAAATGCCCTGTGCACCAGACTCAGCACCAGACTCATCCTGAGTCATAGCCCAGACCAGGGACGCTCACCTCTCCCTTGGGGAAGCGCACCTTCCACCTGAGAGCAGCAGGGGTGATGACGCTGGCCTGATCGGAAGCCAAGCGCGTCCGAGCAGCCGTCACCTGGGAGACCAGAGTTCCCTCCTCAGACCCCACATAACTTTCCTTCTTCCTAAGAGCTCCTCGTCACCAAACAGGGACCCTTTGAAAACAGGGCTGTTTGACTCCCCTCCTTAAGCCCTCCGCTGGCTCCCATCAAACCTGAGGGAAAGCCACACTCTTATGGGGACCTCCAAGGCCTGTGGCTCTGACCCCCGGCCACCTCCCATCAACAGCCACCCTGGTCCTCCTGTCTCAGAACTTTGCTCTTCCTTCTGCCTGGAAACCTTGTCCCCTCAAAACTGCTCATGGCTCCTTCCCTTTATTCGGGTCTCAGAAGGTCTTTCTTGCCCAGTCTGTTTAGAACAGCCTTTGCTCCCCGTCCCTGCCACATTCTGTCCACCTGCTGTACCTCTTCATAGCAGTAATCATACCAGACTTATTGATCGTTATTTGATCAACAAATAACGATCTTTCTCGGTTAGCCTTCTCGGTTAGAACTCAGCTTTAGAGAACAGGGGCTTGATTTTGTCTGCCCTTGTTTCCCAAGAAAATGGCCTGACACAGTGGCCCCAATAAAAGCTAATCAATGAAGGGACCTCCCTGGCGGTCCAATGGTTAAGAATCTGCTTCCACGGCAGGAGACGTGGGTTCAATCCCCGGGCGGGGAACTAAGATCCCACAGGCCTCGGGACAACTAAGCCTGCACGCCGCAGCTACTGAGCCCGAGCAGCAAAGACACAGCGTAGCCAAAAGCAAAAGCAAAACACACACAACGGCACAAAAAGTATTCAGAGTGAAGTCGCCCCCATCCAGCCGCCCTCCAGTGCTTTACGCTCCCTCAGTGAGACATTCGAGTAGGTCATGAGTTTACCATCAACAGAGACATCCGAGTGGTGCCTGAGCTACCCTTGCAGAGCTGTGCTGGAGACCCCGTTATGAGGCATGAGAGCGCCGAGAGGAAGCTGACGTCCTGAGGTCCGCGCACACCTGCCTGAGCAACCTCGGGGGCCCGAGAGCATGCCAGTGACCTGAGACTTGGCGTGTGCACGGCGGGGTTGTTCCCAGGAGACGGTGCCAGCAGCGTTTGCCGACTGCTCCTCAGATGTTGCTGGAAACGCAAAGGACTCGAGTCCCTGCCCTTAGGAAGGTTCAATTCTATACAAACAAGAGGTAGCGGAGAGTCCAAGAAGGTGACGGAGGCCCCTGAGGACCCTCACGGGGCCCGGCAAGGGTCCGGGGAGCGGTGGCCGAAGCCCCTAAGGACTCTCATGGGGCCTGGCAAGGGTCCGGGAATGGTGGGCGGGGTCAAGGACGTGACTGGTGCCTTGAATCAAGGAAGAAACAAAGAACGATTTAGACTAGGTCGAGTGAAGTTGGATGTAAAGGGTTAAGGACCAGTGTTCTAGAAGATTCCTTCCAAGAAGGGAAGAAGAGCATGCTAGGCGTAGGGAATGCCCAGAACTGCCCAGTTCAGCAGCTGACACCCAAACTCTTCCGAGCAGCCTCTCCTCACTCTGAGAGTGAGCAATGATTCCCCAGGAAGCCAGAGCCTGACAAGGGTCATGACGCCAGATAGGGCTTCAAGGCGGCGGTGCCCGCAGAAACGCATCACTGGTGCTCGGCACACGGAAGATCAGTGTGTCCTGTGGAAGTTAACAAGGACACGAAAAAAATAAATAAATAAAAAAACAAGGACACGGAATTTCACAGGCAGACCTGAGCGCTGAGCGCCGGAGCAGTCGTGAAACTGTGCAGTATTCAGAGCCTCCCAGAAACAAAGCTGAGACCGTTCTTCGCTGGTCCATGGGCGTGCAGGGTGTATTCGTATGGCGTCTCCAGAGCCCCAGTCTTGGGGAGCTTATCATTTGCTTAGTGAACTCCCCCACCCACAGGAAAGGCTCTGCACAAGAGGATCCCCCCTTCCACCAGCTACAAGCGGAGAGGACCCTGTTGAGAAGAGCAGCTGCACGTGGACCCTCAAGAGCCCGGGACACTCATCGTCTTCTGTGGAGTGTCCTGTCTGCAGAGCCGGCTGAGATAGTGCCTGCAGCCTGGCGAGTGTGTGCTTAGTCGCTCAGTCGTGTCTGATGCTTTGCGACCCCATGGACTGTAGCCCACCAGGCTCCTCTGTCCATGGGATTCTCCAGGCAAGAAGACTGGAGTGGGTTGCCATGCCTCCTCCAGGGGATCTTCCCGACCCAGGGATCGAACTCAGGTGTCCCGAATTGCAGTGGATTCTTTACAACTGAGCCACCTGGGAAGCCCCATGTTTAACATTATCAGGCTCATCTTATCCTGTAATCAGAACCAACTACATAATTGGTGGTGTCGGTGAGAAGCCAAGTTGTGGGTCTCGTTCAAGAATTACTGAGAGCTTCATAGTGGCCACAGCAAGGCATTCAACAAAGCAGAGTCCTTCCGAGTGTGGCCCCGAGTGACTGCACGGGGCCCACGTCCACAGAGCCAGCCTTGACCGAAACAGTGGGTGAGTCGCATTAAAGTTCATTTTTATTAAATGACCACAGTTCCCACTACTACTGTTTATAAGCATCTTGACTTGGGGCCAGACTTGAGGGGATGTCTGCCTCCCTGTTTTACAAATAAGGAAACCAGGTTTCAAGGGATTAAGAGCAGCTGAGCGAGTTGATGGAGGGAACGTAGATGTGGGATCTGGGTCTTTATGACTCTGAGGCTGTAACTAGCAGGGGTCATCAGTCTTGAATTTTCAAACAGTTAGATGCGTAAGATTCCCACTGACCACACTGACAAAAGCCAGCAGAGAGGGCAAGCCAAGAGGGCAGCATTAGGCGTTCCTCTTCAGGTGGGGTAGAGGTTCTACGCCCATGCCCGTGACCAGAGCCTTCCTCAGTCACCGGGGAGCCCAAGGCACCAGGCCCAGCAGTATTCTGCTAGTGCTCATGTCTGCCCTGACCAGTGCGTCCGGCTAACATAGCTGGTGGGCCATGCTTATCCGCTTTCCAGGGGAACTGAGGGAGGTGTTAGCCCAAGGCTAAAAGTGTCCCTTTCAGAAGACAGAAGGGTTTGGGGGCCTCTTGCCCACAAATCCACAGAGGATGAGATGGTTGGATGGCATCACCGACTCGATGGACATGAGTTTGAGTAAACTCCGGGAGTTGGTGATGGACAGGGAGGCCTGGCATGCTGCAGTCCATGGGGTCTCAAAGAGTTGGACACGACTGAGCAACTGAACTGAACTGCCCACAAATGCTCTACACCTGGACAAAGGAAGTCCTTCACAGACACAGGACTCTCCAGGTCAGCAGGAGAGCATGGCCCGTGAGAGACCTCGCAGGCGTCTTCAGCTCCACTCTAGCACCTCCAAGCCGGGGTGCCATGACCAATCTCTTTAGTCAAAAAGGATTGTCTTATTTTGCTTGATGGTAATATTTATTCTCAGCAAGGAGATGGTCAAATGGGCAAGAGCAATTAGTGTAGTGTGCTCAACCACTGAATGGCGGACAGACACCCTTGACTCATGGGAGGCGTCCCACTTCCGGGACTCACGCCTGAAGGTGAATATTCATGAATGCTCATCACGACCTCATTAACAATAAGCTTTCTGAGAGAGTAGCATTGAAACATATACCCTCCCATGTGTAGAAGAGACAGCTAGTGGGAAGCTGCTGTCTGGCTCAGGGAGCTCAGCCCGGGGCTCTGTGACAGCCCGGGGGGAGGGGGGTGGGAGGCTCAGGCGGGGGTATATGTCTACTTAGAGCTGAGTCACACTGTTGTAACCATCACAACACCGCAAAGTAATTGTCCTCCAACTAAAAATAAAATAAAATTTAAAAAACTGTCTAGAAACAACTTAAATGCTCAAGTGAAGAGCAGGAATTGATTCATGGGAAATTAATATATCAGAATACAATGGAACCAGCAAAAACCATGTTTCAAGTTTCTGTCATGATCCAGAAATTCTTAGATTATCATTTTGAGTGAAAAAATTAACTGTTCAAGGTATAGCTGTGATTTTTGAAACAAACATCGATTCTACAGCTAGGCACGGATCACACCAAGTGTAAACTGGCCATCCGCGAGAGGCAAGACTGGAACACACCAAGTGTAAACTGGTCATCCGCGAGAGGCAAGACTGGAACACACCAAGTGTAAACTGGTCATCCGCGAGAGGCAAGACTGGAACACACCAAGTGTAAACTGGTCATCCGCGAGAGGCAAGACTGGAACACACCAAGTGTAAACTGGTCATCCGCGAGAGGCAAGACTGGAACACACCAAGTGTAAACTGGTCATCCGCGAGAGGCAAGACTGGAACACACCAAGTGTAAACTGGTCATCCGCGAGAGGCAAGACTGGAACACACCAAGTGTAAACTGGTCATCCGCGAGAGGCAAGACTGGAACACACCAAGTGTAAACTGGCCATCTGCGAGAGGCAAGACTGGAACACACCAAAATGTAAACTGGTCATCCGCGAGAGGCAAGACTGCCGCTGATTGTACCGACAGTTTCTGTTTCACTCTTATACAATTTCTGTATTTTCAATAATGCACTCGTCTGGCTCGTTAGATCAGAAAACAAAGAAGAACAAAACAAAGCTAGAGTGTATAATTCCCGGAAGCTGAGCTGTGGGATCTTCAGCTGAAAGGGAGTTAAGAGCAAACTCATAATGATCTGGGCTGGTGTTCACAGGGGTTTTCATTTCGGAAGAGGCTGCTGAATTCAGTAATGTTGCTGCCTAAGTGAGCAGCTGCGTCCTCATGGGCTGGGAGTTCCCTGAACCTGGGGGTCTGCTTAGCCTGCAGACCCAGCCCATCAGACTCCGAGGTGGACGAATGAAGCCAAACTCAACTGCCTCACAGAAGCCGCCCGCACTGGAAGTTTCAAGCAGGCATCCTGCTTGGTAAAAATCAAAGTCAGAGGAAACACCCCAGGAAAAAACAAAGAACCTGTGTTTTATAGACGCTATGGATTTTTTCCAGATTTTGAAAGTGTTTCTTTATTCACTGTATAAATCAGACGATATAAAATGACATTCACCAAAAATACATTTAAATTTACTCCACATCCCTCAACCCAGACGTTAATACTCAATATTTAGGCTGTCGATACACTTCCACTCTCTGTGGGTTGGGTGTGTGTCCACATATACTCATGTCACCACACGCATGCCTTCGCTGTTCACACGTGTTTATCTATGTAAACATCCGAATGCACATAGATCACAGTTTCTCCTCCCCGTGTAGTCTGTGTGCACGGCTCTTTGTCTTTCCCGCTCAGGGACGCATCCTTCATGTAACGCGTATTCGCTCAGCACCCTCCACGCATCAAACCTCTCCTGGGTGTTTGATGGGTATGGGATAGAGCAGGGGCACAGTGAGCAAAGAGGAGGAAGGCAGTAAATGAAACTACGAGGAAGGAATTAATTTTTATGATGTTTTGTTTTTTTAAAAAAAACCTAGGTACCATAGGGGGAACGTCAGCATAGAGTGCTGGGGGTCAGAGGACTGACCAGGGAATGGGCGGTAGTCATTTTTAATTAGAGTGCTCAGGTTAAGACACTGAGAAGGATTCTTTTGAACAAAGACCTTGCCCAAAGTCAGGAAAATCAAGCATGGCAGCTGATTGTGGAAGAGCAGTGAATGGGGCCCCATGCAGAGGCCCTCCAGAGCGTGGGGAGGGGCTCAGGAGAGACAGACGCCCGAGAGCAAAGAGAGGGTGAGGAAGGGCAGCCGGGGGTCGGGGGTGCTGCCCTCCTCACCCAGTGGTTGAGAGTCTGTCATCCAATGCAGGGCCGCTGGTTCCATCCCTGGTTGGGGGCTGAGAGCCCACTTGCTCAGGAGCATCTACGCCCACAACTAGGGCCACAGACAGATCTACAAGACGCAGTGAGGACCCTGGTGCCACAGCTAAGACCATGCAGCCAAGTGAGAAAATACAGATGCTTAAAATACGAAAAGTCAGCATAGGAAAAGCAGAGACATGACTTTGCCAACAAAGGTCCGTCTAGTCAAGGCTATGGTTTTTCCAGTGGTCATGTATGGATGTGAGAGTTGGACTATAAAGAAGGCTGAGCACCGAAGAATTGATGTGTTTAAACTGTGGTGTTGGAGAAGACTCTTTAGAGAGCCTTGGACTACAAGGAGATCCAACCAGTCAATCCTAAAAGAGATCAGTCCTGAATATTCATTGGAAGAGCTGATGCAGAAGCTGAAGCTCTGATACTTTGGCCACTTGATGTAAAGAACTCACTCATTGGAAAAGACTGTAATGCTGAGAAATATTGGGGGCAAGAGGACAAGGGGACGGCAGAGGATGAGACGGTTGGATGGCATCACCGGCTCAATGGACATGAGTTTGAGCAAACTCTGGGAGATGGTGAAGGACAGGGAGGCCTGCATGCTGCAGTCCATGAGATCACAAAGAGTAGGACACGACTGAGCGACTGAACAACAATTTAAAAAAATAATTCAGGGCAGGGCATGTCAGTGTGGCAGACCATGCAGGACTCTTTGAAGGCATCCTGAGGACTTAGGCCTTTCCTCCAAGCTTGGCAGGAAAGACCACGTGAGTGGTGGTCACAGGTGCCGTGGACAGAGACGTGAAGACAGCCTGTGCCCCGAGGCAACGCCTGTGCATCAGACGGCCCGTCAGCCCGCCGGGTAACGGATGTGGGTGACCGCAAGCTGCCCGTTGGGTCTCAGGTCTGTGCTGGGAACAGCGGGTTTTCCCACACCCGATTCAAACACACCAGTAAAACTCAACTGAACTGTTCACATGCCGTGAC
>NW_011494715.1:9148310-9192426 GCF_000754665.1 Bison bison bison | reverse complement strand
GCCCGCCCGAGACGAGGGCTAGAAGGCTCCTCTGGCTCCAGGACAAGTGCTGGAGGTAAGCCAATTGACACGAAGGTTTTTACTGTGCTCTCGCCTAGAAAATCCCAGGGATGGGGGAGCCTGGTGGGCTGCAGTCCATGGGGTCACTACGAGTCGGACACGACTAAGCGACTTCACTTTCACTTTTCACTTTCATGCATTGGAGAAGGAAATGGCAACCCACTCCAGTGTTCTTACCTGGAGAATCCCAGGGACGGGGGAGCCTGGTGGGCTGCCATCTCTGGGGTTGCAGAGTCGGACACGACTGAAGCAACTTAGCAGCAGCAGCAGCAACACACCCTTCAGCTTTCAGGGGCTGGAAAATAGACATCTTCCACCAAAAATTACCACCTGCTCTGCGATTCTGGACAAAAGAGACACCGTCTGGACCGCCCCCCCAAGTCTTTTCCATGTTGTTCCTCATCCGGGTGGTCCTTGGCACCCTGAACCCCCCGCCCCCTCCCCTGCCCAGCAAACTCTCCTGCCTCCAGTGAGACGGCGCCCCCACTTCCGGTCCTTGGACAGCCCTGCTCCAAAGCCTTCCCCCACTCCTGCACTTCTTTGCATGCTCCCCGATGCCCCATGGCTGGCCCCTCAGTTCCGCTCAAAATCACCTCCTCTGTGACCTCCTTGACCGCTCTGCTTACAATCGCAACACCCACCCAGAGCCCCTCACTCCCTTCCCACTTCGATTTCTCAGCAGCAACCTCGAGCTGGCATGCACACAAACATCCCCTCCTCTCTACACCTCCCAGCTAGACTGTGAGCCCTGTGAGGGCAGGGAATTGTGTCTGTTTTATTCATCACCAGGTCCAGTTTCCCCAGCATGTATAACACTTGTCATTATTAACCCGTGTTGACGGCTGAGTGAGCCCATGAGGGGCTGTGAGGAACCCCCATCAGAGCGTCCTCTCTGGCAGGAGTCACAGGAGAGGCCTTTCCCCAGCTCCTTGCGACAAGGGCGGCAGGGCTTCTAGGCGAGGAGAGGAGACAGGCCAGCTCCCCACGTGCCGTGCCAGGAGGGGACCGCCAGGAGCACTGACCGTGCCCCTCCATCCTCACGGGCCTCCCACACGGGCTTAAGCTGCTGAGAAAAATCACTTCCGTGCATTATTGGTTCAGCACAGTTCTTGGCATCTAATATAATGCTGGACATGCACCGAGGTTGTTAGTGGCAGTTGAGAAATGAATAAATACATGCATGAGTGTGCGTATGTGTGTTACTCTGGGCTTTTTTGACTCAGAGAATAGGATCACTAGAATTATCATTCCCTGCTCCCCTGGAGAAGTTCAGCTTTGAGCAAAAACACATTGAGAAGAGAGAAAGTGGAAGACCAACTGGGAGCCTATCTGGGGGATTCGGGTGTTCTTGGCATCCCTGGGTTATTTGTAAACATAGTTTAATAACGAGCTGGGTGTGTTTGAAGCTTCCACTACCATCTCTCTTAAAGCGAATGCCCTGTGCACTGCTGGGCACATTTCAGGCGTCGTCTGATCACAGCCCAAATAAGAAAAGGAATGAGCCGTTGCCAGGACGGTCCCGTGAGGGTGCATCCCAGGCCGCCGCCCCTCCACACGGCAGGAGAGCGGAGACCTGGCCATGATGGAGTTAACCTGCTCCACACCAACAAGGCTTCAGCGCGGCTGTTCCTGCCCAGGGCGGGTACACTGGCATGTAGGGTCTCTCCGGTGGCTCTTTGGGATTCCTCAGCCAGGCAGGGAGCAAACAGTTGGAGCGTGGGCACAAAAGGGACTGCCATCTTGAGGCTCTGTCTCCGAGAGAAAAGGAGCTCTGCTGTTTCTTATTCGGAATCTGAATAAGTTCCTCCTCTTCTCTCTAGGCAGCTTTGCATTAAGATGTTTTCTTATCTCAGCAGGATCTATCCTGTGTTTGTCAAAAATTCACTCGGTGTGTTTTCCTTCGTGCAATCAAAAAAAAAAAGTCCTCCTTTGCATCAGATATTTGCATACAAATTATATCTGGCACTTTTATAACAGACTATAGAGCCTTTAGTGTGTGGCACAGTATATTATAATGGGGAAATACACATTTTTCTAATAACACATTGCTTTTTTTCACAGATGGATCTGTAAGAGAGTTATAAGAAGGCAAAAGAAAAAAAAAAAAGATTTCTACAACAACAACAAAAAATAAGCCAGGTCTGAAATTCTGACAGCGTCTTCCAATGAAAGATGGTTCAGTGGGTCTTTGAATTATCCTACCCGGCATGCTCGCTGATGGTTGTGCTTAGAGAATGAGTCGTAGAGACACTCACATGGAACAAAATCATTAGCAAAGAGACGCTGGGACATCGCAGTGATGGTTGTGGAAAGGAGCCCTGGGCCTAAATCAGATTCCAGTAAAAGAACTGCTCTTTTGCAAAAGGTAGATGGGTCAGGCTTCCCTGGTAGTCCAGGGGTGAAGAGTTCACCTGCCAATGCAGGAGACACAGATCCAACACCTGGTCCAGGAGGATCCCACATGCCACGGGGCAACGGAGCCCATGAGGCACAGCTCCTGCAGCCCGCCCTCCCGAGAGCTGGCGCTGTAAGGAGAGAAGCTGCCCCATGAGACGCCCGTGTACCCCAACCGGAGAGCAGCCTCCATCTGCCGCAACCAGAGAAAGCTGTGCCCAGCGGTGAAGACCCAGCACAGCCAAAAATAAATGAATTTATCTTAAAAAGGTAGGAGGACCCCACCTTGAGAAGAATCCCAAGTTTAACACAGCAAGAGAGACGGTAACAGTGGGCCGTGCTGAGGCTTGGAACTCACGGCCAAGGGCGAGGAACTTAAAACCCGAACTGAGTGCCAGACACGGGGCTTCCTGTGCGTTAATTCCTCTAATTCCCAAAAGATAATTGCCATACAGACTGCCTGCTACACTGCGAGCCTTCAAATCACTGTTGAATAAATACATGGATCCGTCATTTTTATAAAATGGACGCCAGGAGAAATTTTAACATTTGCCTAAAGCGCTCACCCACTCGATGGACGTGAGTCTGAGTGAACTCCGGGAGTTGGTGTTGGACAGGGAGGCCTGGCGTGCTGCGATTCATGGGGTCACAAAGAGTCAGATACGACTGAGTGACTGAACTGAACTGAAAGCACTCTAGGGGTCACACCCAGTTCTGCTGGACCCAGAAGCCATCCTTTGCTTTGTCTGTTGAATGGGGGCATGTTCCTGTGTCCACAGAGGGAAGATCTGGGAACGGAAAATGAGTGGGAAGCAATGAGACCATTCCTCCTCAAATTAAGGGGGTATTCCAGACAACACGATGACTTTCATGGGCCAATAAACACTTTTGCCTTCATGGACTTCTTCCTTCATAAAATGCTACTGAAAACTGTATTACATGACTGGGTTTGTATAAACCCATATAATCCAGGTTGGATTTTTCTCCTGGTTTTATAAGAAAGTAAAAGATTTTTATGGGCCTCTGAAAGAATCCTGGAGCCCAGGCACCGTACCTCCTGGGTCTAGTGGAGGCCACGGCCCTGACAGTCTCAGGTGAAAACTCCAGCAACTAGAAACATTGCGTCCACAGAAATTTCACAGTGACTCTACATCCCTGCAAGGTTCTGATGCTGATAGCATTTGCCAAACACCACTGAAATGAATGCCTAACAGCTCAGTTAGGATCCTCTTTGCCTGCACATGCTAGAGATCTGTCCACAGTGGCTTCCCTCCAGTAGGAAGTTTCATACGAAGTAAGACAAGGGCAGTCCTCATACAAGGGCTGGTCCAGCTACTCATGCAGGGTCCCTTATGACCCTGCTTCCTTCTGCGAAGGACCATGCTCCTTTGCAGCATGCCAGGTCTCTGACATTCTTATCTTTGTTCCTCATGGAAGCAATATGGCTTCTCCAGCTCCAGCCATCCCATCCACATTCCAGGCAGGATGGAGAGGCATGCGCCAAGGATGAGGGATAAAAGGCTTCACCTTAGAAACTTTGTTTTATGGGGAAAGAAAGCCCTCTTCAGACTGGAACTGGGTCTCGTGACATTCCAGAGAATCTAGAAAAGTGTTTTCAAGCAGAATCACTGCTTTCCCCAAAGAAAATCAGAGTTGTTAGTTAAGAAAAAAGGGTTAGTGGGGGGCGGGGAGGGGGGAAATGGAATTGAATAAGCAATCTGCAGCATCTGCTTCAACAGCCATAATTCCTTTAAAACTAAATGGCCAAACCTTTGAAAACAGTACCCAGTTCAGGAGAGTTTCGGCTCAACAGAAAACTGGGCGAGTTCTTTGGTTTTCACTAGAATATGATAATCCAGGCCGCTCTGCCCTGTTAGCAAAACAGACATAATATCACACTGCCAATTAGCTAACATGTCTGCAGTAACCACCTCCCCGCACTGTATTTATTTTTTAAATCCCTTATTTCCTTGTACAAGACACTGGAGTCATCTTTCGAGGCCAAAAAAATAGGCGTGTCATTGGCATCTACTTCTACCTGGCCAAATATTATCTGCTTGAGTATTTTTAGCTCAAGGGCCATCCTCTCAGCAAAAAACACTGCTGTTTGCACCAGAGGAGGCTGAAAACGCCCTACGGTCGGTGCTCTCCCGGCCCAGGGAGCCAAGACGCAGCTTACTGCTGCTTCTCGCCCTGGGCAGTGAGGTGACTGGGACCTCTGCACTGAGCACAAACCTCGGTCATTAATGCATATGGTCAGCATCTGTCAGCACAGAGTCAGAACCAAGCTGTGAACGTGACCTAACAAAATACTCAGCTGTCCTCCTGGGGCAGGATCAGGGTGGCCAACTGCCCAGGTTGGCTGGACTCTGGGCTTCCCTGGACGCTGGGCCCGTGCTCACACTAGGAGAGTCGGGCCAGCCGGGGGGAGCTGGCCGTGGTCAGTACAACGCCCATGCAGCCGTGGCTTAGAACCAATGGAAAGCGTATCATTAACAAAAACTAAGTTTTGAGTGACAATTCTGTCCCAGGCTCCTCTTAACCGTTTACACGTAAGATTTTGTCTTCTCAAGAACTCTAAGAGGAAGGGACTATTGTTATTCCCATTTTACAGGGGGGAAAACAGAGGTGCAAACTTTTCAAATCACTAAGTGAAGCCAGTGGTAAAGAACCCGCCTGCCAATGCAGGAGACATAAGAGATGTGCGCCTCACAGAGGAATCATTTTTACAATTTTGAAAGTTTTCATAGCTATGACTTACACTCGGTCTTAACCAAATGGATAAGCCCTGGGTCAGGAAGGTCCCCTGGAGAAGGAAATGGCAACACACTCCAGTATTTTTGCCTGGAAAATCCCATGGACAGAGGAGCCTGGCGGGCTACAGTCTATAGCGTCACAAAGAGTCAGGACACGACTGTGCGTGCGCACACGAACACACGCCAACAAATGCACCGTTGTATATTATACACGTATATTATATATGTAAGATGTGCAGTAAGGAGCAGCAGAGCCGAGGACGTCCTTGGTGATCCAGTGGCGAAGACCCTGGGCTCCCAGTGCAGGGCGCTCCGGGTTGATCTCTGGTCAGGAAACCAGACCCACTGCTGCAACTGAACTGAGAGGCCTGCTTGCCGCAACAGAGAACGAAGATCCCACTGCTGCAACTGAGACCCGGTGCGGCCAAATAAACACATATTTTGAAAGAGAAGAAGCAGCGGAGGTGGGCTCAGACCCGGGCAGCCTGACTCTAAAACCTGAGCCCCCGCCTCACGTGAGCCCCTCAGGAGAGGCGGGCCCCGTGAGCGGAGGCCGGTCGCTCGCATCCCTGCTGGGCGCGAACACTTGCATCCTGCAGCTGCGGGAGAGGAGGTCGGCGGGCAGAGGCGTTTCACCCTGCTTTCCGCTGCTGGTTTCACCTGCAGGCACTTTTGCCCCCACGGGACACTTGGCAGTGACTCTGAAAGCGCCTCACAGATGAATCACGTTTACAGTTCTCAAAGTTTTCATAGCTGTGACTTACACTTGGTCTTAACCGAATGGAGAGAAGAGTTGTCGCTGCATTTTTGTAGAAGAGGATGTGGAGTCAACTCTGCCTTCCAGCTGTTTGGAAACTAGTCATGCGGAAACAGCAACAGGCAGCCAAGCTGGTTTAGACACGTTGCAGTAAAAACAAAAACGTGCGTCTCGTGTTAGGAAGATAAGCACACACACACAGGAACGAAAACACCACCACCACAAAAGCCCCGCTCCTACCAGCCCACGTGGCTGCTACACGTGCTGAATGGAAGGGTCCACGATGTCCGCAGAGGAAAGAAACTGCTTCGATGTCTGTTGCTGTTCGGTCACTAAGTCATGTCTGTCTGCAGCCCCACGGACTACCATGCACCATGCTACTCTGAACTCCACTCTCTCCTGGAGTTTGCCCAAGTTCATGTCCATTGAGTTGGTGATGCCATCCAACCATCTCATCCTCTGTCGTCCCCTTCTCCTCCTGCCTTCAATCTTTCCCAGCATCAGAGTCTTTTCCAGTGAGTCAGCTCTTCACATCAGATGGCCAAAGTATTGCGATTTCAACATCAGTTCTTCCGGTGAATATTCAGGGTTGATTTCCCTTAGGATTGATGTAATATTTACCAGAGCTTCGCTTATGGATAAAACTTTCTTTCCACCCTCAAGAACTTGCCATCACAAAGACGGCGGCACTCAGGAGATCCTGGTCTGGTCCTGTCTGACCCCTTCCTGTTAACTGACATTTCTTCCAGGTGGCGAGAGGACCAGAATTGGACACTGGGCTTTTGTGCCTTCAGAGCCATCTTCCTGCCTCCAGAGTTCTTCCTAGTGTTCTCCGCTCTTTTCTTCCCCATCTCCAGGTAAATTGCAGGATCATCAGAAACCCCATTGAAGCCTCTCTGGGACACCACTATGATCTTTATCTTCAAAGACAACCAGCCAGACCTCTGGCTTGATATCTGCATGACAGCTGAAGGAGAGTAAATCTGGGAGCTGGCTTCCTTTGATTACCAAATGTTTCTCTTTGTTCTGAAGGTACAACCTTAAAAGAAATTCAGTGATGAGGAAAATAATTCTACAGCATCTAGCTGTGTGCAGCCACCATGACTGGCTCGGGGCATTTGCTTAAAATAGGAGCTGCGGGGCTTGTCTGCAACGGAGGCTGATTGTTAAATGACTGGACTGGAAGGTTTAAGAGGCGAGCAGTGGTCCTGGGTGGAAGCCACAAGTGGAAGCAGGAAAGAGTCAGGAAGAGTCACCGGGAACCCCACGTGCCGTCCCGCTCAGCTTGCCTTCCCTTACGCGGCGACTTGGGCACAGGACCGGCGCAGACCCGGGAGACCCAGTGCGGTTAGAACGGGGCCTCGGCGCTCTGAGGAGGGGGTCTTCCTGCCGTAGCAGCAAACAAAGGAGGCCACAGTCAGCAGCGCTGCCGTCACTGCGGCCGGTGACCAGTGAGCCCTGAGGGTGTGGACACCCAGGACTCCGGGCGCTGAGGTGCGCACTGATCGGCCGGCTTCAGCGAGGCCAGGCTCTCGCATCTCCCGCACACTGCTGTTGTTTCTAGTTGCTAAGTTGTGAATGACTCTTTAGGGACCCCAAGGACTGTAACCCACCAGGCTCCTCTGTCCATGGGACTCCGTTCAAGAACACTGGAGTGGGTGGCCATTTCCTTCTCCGGGAGCTTCATGACCCAGGGGTTGAATCTGTGTCTCCTGCGTTGGCAGGCAGATTCTTTACCACTGAGCCACCGGGGAAGCCCTTTCTGTACCTGGAAAAGCCCTAAATTCCTTGAAGTATTTGGTTTTCTGGAATTAACAACAATCTTTTGACATTTGGACAAGCTGCCCTTTGTTGCAAAACTTCCGTGTAACCCGGCTCCCGCCACGCCTCCTCGGAGCAGTGCTCTCAGGGTTACTTGAGATGTTGCCTACCCAGCTTCAGTTCAGTCCAGACGCTCAGTCATGTCCTCTCTGCGATCCCGTGGACTGCAGCACGCCAGGCCTCCCTGTCCATCACCAACTCCCGGAGCTTACTCAGATTCATGTCCATCGAGTTAGTGACGCCACCCAACCATCTCATCCACTGTCATCCCCTTCTCCTCCTGCCCTCAATCTTAACCAGCATCAGGGTCTTTTCAAATGACTCAGCTCTTCGCATCAGGTGCCCAAAGTATTGGAGTTTCAGCTTCAACATCAGTCCTTTCACTGAATATTCAGGAAGCCTACCCAGCTTCAAGTCCTAAAAATCCCTGTTATGTTTTAACATAACTCTCAAAGTTGACAGTTCAAAAAGCAAGAAAGAAGTGCCATTCAAGGAACTAAAATGTGCAGTGTTTCCTTTCTGCTTTATTCTCTCTCCTTTGTCACTGTGTCCCTTATCTGCTGTGATTGTCTTCAGAAAAATTAAGATTTTAAAATAGCACCAATTCAGGGGGTCATCTTCGGATGGTGCCGTGTCTGTCCTAAATGTTAATATCAGAACATTTAATTCCCGTGCTGAATCCCCAAAATTATACATCTTGTATTCTACACCTCACATGTACTTTTTGTTCTCGTCAGAACAGGAAAAGAGTTGCACGAAGCTAACACACTTGCTTTTCTTTCATCTCCTGATACACGGACATTCTGCAGCACAGTCCAGCTTGGCCTCCTGCTGAGTGAGGACAGACTGAAAGAACCACGGGTTGCCCTCGTTTCCTTCCCTTCTCTGTCACACAGGAAGGACCGTGTGTGAGAAAGACCTGATGGGCCCCTCGGCTGGCCGTGTTTCCTGGACCTCCGCTGCCTGACTTCTGCAGGGGAAGCAAGTTCTGGGGCAGAGGGCAAGCCTCCCGGGCAGCCAAGGGCCCTGCTCACCCTGCAGTGGGTGTGCCACCCTTGTGCTTTACCTGCTTTAGGGATCCCAGAACCCCCATGCACCCTGGGGCCTTGGGAGCTGTGTTCACGGGGCACGACGGTTAATGCCAGTTCTGTGCCTGATGCACAGTGAGGCCAGACAAATGGAGTTTGGAGCAGAGAAAGGCCGAGTGCAGGGCAACGGGTGGCTTGTGCCCTGCTCGGGAGGGTGCGGGTCAGGGGGCACAGGACCTGTGATCAGCTTGTGTGCAGTTCTCTGACTGGCTGCTGGGAGGGAGCAGGCGCTGTCAAAGGCTCACATTCCATCCTTTGACTCCAGGAGGCCTGGGGCTGTGCACTCATGCTCATCAAGTAGTCAAGATCTTCCTTTTTACAGTTTCTACATTTGCAAAACATCTCAGGAGACTTGCATCAAATACTGTTATCTAGATCACTCAGCATCACCTTTCAGGGTTTGAAATAGCTCAGCTGGAATTCCATCACCTCCACTGGCTTTGTTTGTAGTGATGCTTCCTAAGGCCCACGGGACTTCACATTCCAGGATGTCCGGCTCTGGTTGAGTGATCACACCATCGTGGTTATTGGGGTCGTGAAGATCTCTTTTGTGTAGTTCTTCTGTGTATTCTTGCCACCTCTTCTTAATATCTTCTGCTTCTCTACAGTAAGATCATGGCATCTGGTCCTATCACTTCATAGCAAATAGATGGGGAAACAATGGAAACAGTGACAGACTTTATTTTCTTGGGCTCCAAAATCACTGCAGATGGTGACTGCAGCCATGAAATTAAAAGACGCTTGCTCCTTGGAAGAGAAGCTGACAAACCTAGAGAGCATATTAAAAAGCAGAGACATCACTTTTGCCAACAAAGGTCCATCTAGTCAAAGCCATGGTTTTTGCAGTGGTCATGTATGGATGTGAGAGTCCCTTAGACTGCAAGGAGATCAGTCAGTCCTAAAGGAAATCAACCCTGAATATTCACTGAAGGACTGATGCTGAAGCCGAAGCTCCAATACTTTGGCCACCTGATGTGAAGAGCTGACTCATTGGAAAAGACCCTGATGCTGGGCAAGATTGAGGGCAGGAGGAGAAGGGGACAACAGAGGATGAGATGGTTGAATGGCATCACCAACTCGATGGACATGAGTTTGAGCAAGTTCCAGGAGCTGGTGATGGACAGAGAAGCCTGGCGTGCTGCAGTCCATGGGGTCACAAAGAGCTGGACACGACTGAGTGACTGGACAACAGCAGCAAGAACAACAAGGTCCATCAGAGGAGCTGGAGCACAGGATACGGGGAAGGCCTGTTCCGGAAAGGCCCCCTCAGGTCCTGCTCGATTATGAATACTACATGCAAACCCCGACTGGAGGAACAGCCCGCGAACACACTGCAGGCGCCTCTTCCGCTCACACGTGCTCCACTGTCCCACCGGACTTCACTTACAAGCACAAGTCCAAAGATGAACGTATGAAGGATTTCACTGGACCAAACCAAGGCACCATCAAACCGTGCACCAGCAGAGCATTAAGCTAAACAGGTCCTCACTGGACCAAACCAAGGCACCATTAAACTGTGCACCAGCAGAGCATTAAGCTAAACAGGTCCTCAAATCTGGGAATGTGACAGGACACCTAGTCACCCTCCTCTCCTGGTTCACACTCATTATTCACATAGTACATGCGTGCTAAGTCATATCGGTCGTGTCCAACTCTTTGCGACCCTGTGGACCACAGCCCACCAGGCTCCTCTGTCCAGGGATTCCCAGGCAAGAACACCGGTGTAGATTGCTGTGCCCCATCTAGGGGAGCTTCCTGACCCAGGGATCAACCCATCTCTTACATCTCCCATTGGCAGGTGGGTTCTTCACCCCAGCTCCGCGCAGAAAGCCATTCACACAGTACTTTAAAAAAAAAAAAATATCATAGTAATTTTGCTTTTTATTGCCAAAAACCCAGTTTCACAATCATGACGTCATGGAAATGAACTTAATGTGATCGAATGTGGAAGCTGAACAGCTTCCGGCCAGTAGTTCTCAAGGGTCCAATAGACGGTCAGTGTCACTGCTTCCTGCAGAAACTGAACATGTTCCACAGCACTGCTGTGACTTCCCTGGGGCACCCAGGCACACAGTTTGGGAACCAGAAGTGTAGCGGTAAAGCATGTGACTCGAGTTGTCACCCACACAGAGACAACGTAACGGTTGCACTTGCCACACACGGGGGTCCCAGAAAGTCGGGGCTCCCTGGCGCTCTCTGTACTGCTTGTCCAAGGGAAAACCTGTGCTGCCCGATACTGCAATTTAATGATGTATTTGTTGCCATCTCACTTTCCATTTCTTTATGAACATTTATTGAGCACCCGCTAAGCTGGATATTTTATGTGGTGTTGGGGGGGGCAAAGCTTAGCCAATTAAATACAGTTCCTGCCCTCAGGGAGCTTGAGAAGCACAGAGAAGGCAGACAATCCAGTCAGCACACGATACTGCCATTATACACAGTAATTAGGGCTGTGCAGGGACCCTTTGGAGTACTTTAAAAGCTTATAACCGGTGGCTTCGTCTGGTCTGGGGGTCTCGGGAAGGAACTCAGAGCCTGGTGTTTTAATTAACGTCTGCAGGAAGTGTTGGTTTTGCAAGAGTGGAGGAAGATAAGGTTTTCCGAGGCCAAAGGAATGACAGAAACAATGCCCCCTGCAGTGAGAGGGCGCAGGCCCGGCTCAGGGGCGGGCTCCGCGTTCCTTCCACAGAGAACGCTGGCTTCAGCGGGATGCCAGGGGCGAGAGAGGCCTGCAGGAGCAGGGGCAGCTGGTTCCTGAAGGCAGGGCTCATACGGGGCAGGACTCTGCAAACCTTCCCTGGGGAGGGCTCAGGCCCCTCACACCAGCCCTCAACTCTACGGGCGTTGCACTAAAGCAGCGACAGGTACCAAACGGGCACGGCGGTGTGCCAGGTAAACTTCACTGACGCTTTGGCCAGAGTTTAAGACCCTTGCTACACAAGCCTTCCATGTGGGCCTCATTCGGTGGGTCAAGGGAGGGTGGCTACCTACTGAAAAACAAGCTACTCCTTGGTCTCCTAGGGTTTTGAAAGGTTGTTGTTGAATCACACGAATACACCAGGATTCTTGGCCCCCGGAGGTGAAGAATTCAATCCGGGGCCAGAGACAAGGCTTGATCGCTCAGAGCTTTTGTATAATAACGTTTTATTAAAGTATAAAGGAGATAGAGAAAGCTTCTGACATAGGCATCAGAAGGGGGCAGAAAGAGTACCCCCCTGCTAGTCTTCAGCTGGATGTTATATAGTCACTAGCAGTCTGTTAATGAAAGAAAGGAATGTCTTAAAATTCAGAATGGCACCAGGCCCCTCACCCGTAAGATGCATTTTGGGATAATCTTGGCACCAAATGGTTTATCCTGGGCCATAAAACGATTAACTTGAATCTTGAAGAAGGGCAGACCACCATACAAATAGTTTCATTTACACAGATTAGGGGAACAATATCCATACAGGTTTGTCAAGTAGGTTCTGGGCCAAGAGGCCAACCGACTTGGAGACAGAGTTTGGGGTAAAGGCGTAGTACATTAGCGTAGCTTAAGACGGACATTTCCATAAGAAAAAGGCATTGGTTACCTCTAGGCTCGAGAATAGCTAACTTCAGGTGAAACCAGGTGTCATTATGGCAACACAGTATTTTAAGAGAAACCTCCCTTTAAATTTGTATAGAGAAGGAAAAAAATATTGCTAGTTTGTTTCCTCCTGCCGCTTAAGAGAGATAAAAATGTCTGACACTTGCAGGCTATTTCCTCCCTTTGGAGAACCCTGGCCTTCCTGCCTGTTACCCTCTCAGTTTCCAATGTAAAGAAAGGAAATAAACACAGCTTGTCAACACAACAGAGACACCACGAAGGGGGCAGTCACTGTCCAGGTCAGAACTCAGAGCAAAAACAGCAATTCTTACCCACCTCTGACATCTTTAAACCCACCCCAGCAACCTCTGCTTCTCAGCAGAGGAGGGGAACTCATTACCAAAGGCCAAAGATAATAACACAGCACAACTATGATAATCAGAGGAAAGAACTCGGGGCAGGGAGTCGGTGGCAGCCCGCCTGGCGGCTCAGCGCTGGGTCCTTAACAACCTACAGGCTCGGCCTCCTCCTCCAGCCGCGCTTCGCAGCCTGTCTCTTTCCGGCAGCTCCCAGCTGGCTTTTTCCTATTAAACAACAGTGTGAGCAGTCCATGCCCTTCAGGCCTCTCCCAGAGACAAAGAAGGTCAAACTGAGGCGCCTCCCTAGTTGCTATGGCAACAAAGAAAGTATACCAGAAACCCTGGAAGTGCCACCCAGGACCGCCCCGCCCGAGCTTCAGTCTCGGCACAGCTCAGGCCTGCGCGTAACCTGCACCCGGAATCGCCAGGGTCCCTGCGGCCGGCCCCCAGCTCCCCCTGCCGACTCCCCTGCGGCCGGCCCCCAGCTCCCCCTGCCCACTCCCCTGCGGCCGGCCCCCAGCTCCTCCTGCCCACTCCCCTGCGGCCGGCCCCCAGCTCCCCCTGCCGACTCCCGGTGGTATCTTGTGTAAGCACGCTTGCTGACAACTCCAGGTGCCAAGTCTCCCCTGATGGGAACTCTCCCCACGTCTGTCTCCTTAAGGTTTCTTAAAGTGGGATGTGTGTCTCCCGCACTGGAATTTCCCAGAGATACTGATTGAAAATACAGATTCATCGGCTCCACTTCAGACCGACAAAACCAGCGTCTTTTGCCAACAGCTGGTAACTACAAGCTCAGCGAGTAGAACGTGGGTGGAGCTATCTTCAGCACAAGTGTAGGCAAATGACCATCACCTGGTCTTGCCTTAAGTAAGTGAAGTGAAGTGAAGTCGCTCAGTCGTGTCTCACTCTTTGCGACCCCATGGACTGTAGCCCACCAGGCTCCTGCATCCATGGGATTCTCCAGGCAAGAGCACTGGAGTGGGTTGCCATTTCCTTCTCCAGGGGATCTTCCCGACCCAGGGATGGAACCCAGGTCTCCTGCATTCCAGGCAAACACTTTAACCTCTGAGACACCAGGGAAGCCTGGTCTTGCCTTGGCTGATTCAAATCCCCATGGTTGAGCCAAAACCTCGCTTTGAAGTCAGCCAGTATTGACTTTCATCAGAAGATGGGCAGCCTTGCCTCCAACATTTAACCAAAAGAACTTAAAATGTCAATAGGAATGAAAAGTACTGCGTTCGTGTGGAAATCGCAAAATGATTTCCTTTGTTAGGGACTAAAAGGAAAAGTTTGTGTTAAAAGTTGGCACGGTATCCTCCTCTGAAGGGGCAAGATCGTCCATCCTCTCCCCTAAAAACCATACAACGCTCCTTTATATGAACGGATGTTCTCCTTAGTTTTTCTGTTTCCTGAGCAATTGGCTTAAATAATTTGGCTTCCGGGTCAGGCACTGTGAAGGCAGGTACACTGCTTGTTTTATTCACACCGTATTTTCAGCAACTCCCACTCAGCCTGGGATATCCAGAGATGAGACAGAATAAACACTTGGTAAATGAATAAATGAAGCACAGAAACCAAAGCTGTCTTGCCTGGAAAGCATTTTAGTAACTACTGCCTTTTAATCATTCTGCCTTTTAAGTTAGGTAAAAGGTCTTTTTGTGCGTGCTGCGTGCTTGGTCCAACTCTTTGCAACCCCATGAACTGTAACCTACCAGGCTCCTCTGTCCATGGAATTCTTCAGGCAAGACTACTAGAGTGGGAAACCCTTTCCTCCTCCAGGGAATCTTTCTGACCCAAAGATAGAAGAATCTCCTGCATTGCAGGTAGATTCTTTACCATCGGAGCCACCAGGGAAGCCCCAAAGGTCTTTTTTTAGCCCTGGATAAAATAAGCATGCAAAAGGGAAGACAAAATTTACCTCCACCCCCATCATATGTCTGCCAAAAAAAAGAAAAGTCACTTTTCTCATCATACAATTAAAACAGAAACAACTCTAAGTAAAACTATGCAGTTTAATCTTTAGATTTCAGTTGATTTGCAACGTTGGTGGAAGCACTTAAGAATTCAGTTTGGATTACGTACAAATCCAGCACAGCTCTGAAATGTTACCCCTTCTCACACTCAGGTGTTCACCAAGCAGGTTAAGGATTAGAAAAAGAAATTTCAAAATAACTTCGAATCACTATTTCTCTTATTTAAGGTCAGAGATTAATGTGTTTAAATCTCTCATGTTGTCTACCAAAAACCCTGAAACTGATAAAAGACAGTCCTGGGGGTTCTTACAGTGGGGTGACTCCAGCCAGTCACTTGATTCTGTAAACAGTTTTACTGGCACATGGCCATGCCTCTCCATTGAGGATCACGGTCTGCAGCTTTTTCTGCAATACAGGAGGAACAGAGACACCATATGACCCAGAAAGCCTAGAATATCTATATTCTGGCCCTTTAAAGAAAATATTTGCTGCCCTCCAAAGCAGCATGGGTAAGGGATACACAATTTACACAGTCTCGTGAATCAGACTGCCCGGGTTCAAATGTGTCTGTCATTTAGTAGCTGTTGACATAATCAAACAGGAAGGCCGTTAGACTGGGGTGGTCCCGGGTGGCCTACTGGAGCAAAGCAAAAACCTAAGCCAGAGTCAATGCGCTAGAATTCAAGAAAATGAAACTTAGGAACAAGCCATCACAAACAGCCAACTAGTCTTTCCCAGATAAGGCAACTGCTTCAGCCATAGGCAGTCAAGTGATTTCCTTGCTTTGCTTCCAAGTATTCTCTATAAAAACTGCACCCCCATCCCACCCCACCAGCTTGTCTGTGGAGCTCTTCTAACTATCTTTGGTTTGATGTTGCCCAATCCCAAGAGACGGATACTCAAATAAACTTTTTTTTTTTAAGCCATGCCATGGGCATGTGGGATCTTAGTTCCCTGATGAGGGTTCGAACCTACACCCCATGCAGTGGGAGCCAGGAGTCTTAACTATTGGATCACCAGCTAAGTCCCTCAAATAAACTCTTTTAATCTGCCTCGGTTTATCTTTTAACAGAGCTAAGAGATCTTAGGCATATTTTTAGATTATTTAAACTCCTTAGGATCAGTTTCTCATCTGTTAAACAGGAACAATAATTATACTTACCTCATGGAGCTGTTGAGGATTGAATTAAGTAAGATAACACAAGTAAAGGTCTAAGAATAGCAGAGACAATAAGTAGAAGCTGTTAGGAGACTCTAATAGAACTCTAACTCCTTTTTGTCAATGTTTCTTTTTTGAAAAGTCCTAAAAGAGTCTCTGGCTTATAGTTAACTACATTCAGCAGCATTTCTTCACACACTCATTAGCTGTAGACTTGCTTCAGCAATCCTGACTTCATTAAAATTATAATTATTTCCTTAATTCCATTTCCTTTATCTACTTCTTTAACTTAATCCCCCATGCTGGCTGCCAAGGCCCTGGGAATCAGGGAGAACCTCTTATGAGATAGTTTTCAACAAGGAAAAAAAAAAATACATAAGAGCCAGATAGAGTCAGGAAAAATGAACAGTCAGTGAACTATCAAACGTGTGTGGCAAACCAAATTTTTAAAAGATGAACAGAAATACGCCTGGGAGAACAGGATGAACCAGAAGGATGGGAAGAGGACACGGAACACAAGTGTGTCCCAGCAAAGCCATCAGCGCGAAATCGCTTCTGTGTCCCTAAGCCACTAATTCATTCTCAGCTGAGCTTAACCCCCTCCTCCAGGTTTCTCCACCCCTGAGAAAAACACATCCCAACCAGCAGCATCCTTGGAAACCCCAACCACCTCAGATCAAGGCAGGATTTCAGCAAGACCTTTGGGGTTTCATTGGTCAATCTCCATTTTAGGAAATTATGCACTTTTTGGAAGGAGCATTCTTGGGCCTTAGCAAAAACACTTTTTTTTCTCCTTAGTGAAAATAATCATTTTGGAAGGATCGAGCCCCGTGCCTGGCACTGAGAACATATGCAAATCAATGTTAATTTGCTTCTCGTTGCAGAAAGAATTCCATCCCAAGGATCAGGGTTTATTCCTCTATCCATAGGTTCAACGTATATTTCTCAAGCATGAGCTATGTTCTAGGGTCTGGGAAATAGGATTGCCAAATTTAGTAAGGAAAAATAGAGACCACCCAGTCAAGTTTTAATCTAAGACAGACAACGGGCATTTTTAAGTATAGTCACATCCCATGCAATACATGTATGCTAAAAAATTATTCACTGTGTATCTGAAATTCAAATTTAACTAGATCCCATATTTTACCTGGCAACGCTACTGAGAATCGAGTTGAGACCAAGACAGACCCCATCCCTTATACAGCTTTATAGCAATTATAACCTCAGAAGCTCACAAGACTCAACTCCCATCTGGCATTTTCCCAGTGGGAAAGCCTAGGGAACAGACTGACCGTCTCTTTAGAGGCCATCACTTCTGGAGGCCCATTTAGCAGATGCCACGCTGTATTAGAGTTATGCCCTTATTTCCTTGTCATGCCCCTCTGCATCACAAGGTCCTGGGACGAGCAGATGCTCAGCACAGGCAGCTGAATGAAGGAGTGAAGAAACACACACATGGTTGGATACTATCAAATGCAATGCTCAGGGTTCACACTGAAGATATTCACACACCTTCAGAAACACTGGAGATACAGAGAAACCCATGTAGCCAGAAACCCAAGACCATATGGGTGAAGAATGATCTTTTATTTTAAAACGTTTTTGGAAGGTACATGGAAGAAAATAAAAGCTTTCTTAAAAGGGAGGGAGAGGGGAGATGGTGTAAGAAATTGTAACCCTGGTAAATAATATAAAGGGTGCTGGGAAAGGTGACTTCTTAATGTAACAGGTCACACTGAGTCCAAGCACTGATTTAACCAAGTGGGGATATAATAAAATACGATGGCCCATAGTTAAGCAGAACCATAATATTAATAACTGAGGAATATGGTATAAACAAATAACAAATAATTAAGAGCCGTTTTATTGTCAGTACTGTCATACAGTTGAAACACTCAGAAGGAAAATAAATCACAAGAATCCGCAAAAGGGTAAATTCAGGGAGGTGCAGGGCACACGGTATCTACAATAGAAAACCACAGCCGTGAAAGGGGGAACACAAAGTCAATACCTATAGAGCAGGTTTCAAGTACGCTAATTTTTTTTTTTTTTTTAAAGAAAGAAAAGGGGAAAAAAGAAAAAGAGTATTGCAGAGTGTCCCAGGGACCACACAGGTAGGCAGGACGTGGAGCTGCTTGCCGGCACGGCTCCCCGGGCGCCCTCTGCCCGTCCGGGTGGGTCTGCCGCTGACACGGCTCACGCCAGGCCCGTCAGTGCTCAGATGGGTAGGTGGGAAAAGTCTCTGTTCGATGAAGCTTCAGAGGGCTGGTGACACCTTTTCCAAAAGAGATTTTAAAATCAGCAGTTGCAACCACAACCAGGTTAGCTCATCGCAAGTTTCTGTATAACAGACATAAATAATGTAGGATACAGAACGCTTTTCCCCCAGAGGCTACTCCCAAGGATACGCAAAGGAGAGTGAAACCACACTGAAAGACGGGGTGCTTAACACATCACTTGTGTGTGGCCTTTGCACTGCTGCTGCCGCTGCTGAGTCACTTCAGTCGTGTCCGACTCTGTGCAACCCCAGAGACGGCAGCCCACCAGGCTCCCCCGTCCCTGGGATTCTCCAGGCAAGAACACTGGAGTGGGTTGCCATTTCCTTCTCCAATGCATGGAAGTGAAAAGGCAAAGTGAAGTCGCTCAGTTGTGTCCGACTCTTTACGTCCCCATGGACTGCAGCCTACCAGGCTCCTCCGTCCATGGGGTTTTCCAGGCGAGAGTACTGGAGTGGGCGCCATCGCCTTCTCCGGGCCTTTGCACTGGCTATGTGCGAACCAGGCTCCCCAGGTGGCTCAGTGGTAAAGAGCCCTCCTGCCAATGCCAGGGACACGGGTCCCATGCCTGGGTCGGGAAGATCCCCTGGGTCGGGAAGATCCCCTGGAGAAGGAAATGGTAGCCCTGTCCAGGAATCTTGCCTGGGAAATCCCAGGGACAGAGGAGCCTGGCCAGTTACGTTCTAAGGGGTTGCAAAGAGGTGGTGACAACCTAGCGACCAAACAACAGCAATGGGATCAAACCAGGAGCAACGAGGGGCAACCGCCTCCTCGATATTTCATCAACCAACTCCTACACCCAACAGATTTAGGGAAAACGAGATACAATCAAAAGACTGGGGAATCTTTTGGCGAGAACACCGTTTGGAAACCAGGTCAGAAATAAGACAATATTGTATTTATTCCTAGGCAATCCTGCGGTAAAGGAGGACCTCTTAAAAGCCACACAGCCTTTATTATTTCAGGTTTAAGTTCCAAACCAAGGACAATGAAGGTGTCAGGAAGGCCAGGTCAGAAAGAAGTCACACGAGGCCACTGCGAGTCTCCTTTGTGACACTGGACAGGGGCTGGCGAACTTCATAAAAGGGCAGATATGAAGTACTTTAGGTTCTGCAGAGTGTATGGTCTCGTAGCAACTACTTAACTCCACTGCCTGCAGCTCAATAGCAACCAGTTAATCTGTAAGGAATGGGCGTGAATGTTCCCATGAAAGCTTGTGAACAAAAACAGACAGCAGCTGGATTGCCCAGGAGGCCAGCTGGCCGTTTCCTGCGGCCGGAGCGCGTGGTTTGATAAACACAAGAGGTGCTCTACTGCCATCTGCTGGCTAAGGGCTGTTGCGGTCCAGTCGCTAAGTCTGACTCCGCGACTCCGTGAACTGTGCCTGCCAGGCTCCGCGGTCCTTCACTATCTTGCGGAATTCACTCACATTCAAGTCCATTGCATCAGTGATGCCATCCAACCACCTCATCCCCTGTTGCCCCTTCTCCTCCTGCCTTCAGTCTTTCCCAGCATCAGGGTCTTTTCCGGTCAGTGGGCTCGTTGCATTAAGCGACTAAGGGTTACCACACACAAAGGAATTTACAATGCAGATCAGGTGAAGAGCCCTCAGAAGTGAACAAAGTAACATCTACAATACAGTTCAGACTTCCTGGAGCTAAACATGTAGATCAAGCCAGTCTAACCGGCTAAGCAGAGCATGCCCGCCCCACCAACGCGCGCTCAGAACGCTGGACGGAGCAGGAAGGCTCATGGTGGCGCTGGCCCTACGCCCTAAGCGCATCTCCTTATCCCAACAGCCCTGGGCTCCATCACGGCCCAGTCTAGTCCCTTTCTGACATAAGAAATCGTGGATTCAGATATTTACAAGCCTCAAATCTGAACCATAAGAAAACTATATATGTATCATACAGTCACTGGTAATATAGCGGTGAGTATTAGAGAAGTTAGAATAGTAAAATATCCCAATCACTAGAGATCATTCCTTCCAGTTTCCCAATCATTTTACACATGAATTCAATTCTCCTTCCAATGCACACAAACGCGTGCAAAGGTCACACACAGAGGTCACAAGCTGGTGCTGGCCTGTGCCCTCTCTGTGCCCAGCCCTGTTCTCTGGCCTGCACGGGGCACAGAGCACGTGGCATTCCTTGTTGACATTGGGTAACTGCACACTGGGGAAGGCCGGGCCCTTGGCCTGCGCTCTCCCCGCCATGTTCACCAGGGAGCCCACCGCGCCACACTGGCTGGTCCTCGTGGCCCCTACAGACATGCGACTGTGAGACCCCGGTTTCTCTGTCATCATTCTATTCTAATTTGCTCGGACCTTAATCTACTTCTCTCTTACTAGATGCACACACAATGTACGTAGCTGTATTAGAATTAATACTGAAAAACCAACATTATAGAGAACAGATGGTGGTTGTCAAGGGGTAGGGGCTGGGGGACAGATGGATGGGAGTTCGGGACGAGCAGAGGCAACTGTTCTATCCAGGAGAGACAGACAAGGCCCTGCTTACAGCACAGGGGGCTACAGTCGATGCCCTGTGATAGATAATGGAAAAGAGTATAAAACGCAGGCACAGGCGCCAGGGGTAAAGGAACCTGCCTGCAAATGCAGGAGACAGAGACCTGGGCTCGATCCCTGGGTCGGGACGATCCCCTGGAGGAGGGCATGGCGACCCACTCCAGTACTCTTGCCTAGAGAATCCCACGGACAGAGGAGCCTGGTGAGCTGCAGTCCATGGGGTTGCAAAGAGTCGGAGACGACTGAAGTGACTTAGCACACATATATGTGTGTGTGTGTGTGTATAACTGAATGTATACATATATATGCATAACTGGATCACTTTGCTGTACAGCAGAAATTAAAACAGCATTGTAAACCAACTATACTTCAATAAAAGATAAATATTTAAAAAGAAAGAAAACCCATGCCTGAGAGACACAAAAAAAAAAAAAGAAAGAAAGAAACATATCCAAAAACAAAAAAAAAAAAAAAAAGGAACATATCCACCAGGAAAAAAAAAAAAGAAAGAAAGAAAACCCAAGGTTAAGCCCTCCAAAGTAACCACTTGCTCAAAAAATCTACCCTCCTTAGGATAAAAATGTAAATTGCACGACCTGGAACCAACCCTCTGGAGGAGTTATTTCCATCACATGGTATTCACTTTGGAAACAGCCGCGGTGGCAGAATTTCCACCCAAAGGCAAGCATATACAATGAAAGAAAGACCCTAAACCAGGAGTCAGAACCCTGGAGTTCTAGTGTCAGTCCGTCCACCCGCTGTCCATGTGATCTCGGTGACTACTGACCTCCAAGGGTCTCAGTTCGGCCTTCATTGAAATGGAGTCTCTGGCCAACTCCACCTGCTGCCTGGTGAGCCAGGAAAGGCGAGAAGGGAGACGCCCGTAGAGTGGCACAGACATCTGATGCGGCTCCTTGATTTCCCACGAATATCCAAAATCACATCACGCTGGATCAATGATATAAGTGCCTATGTTTTTCTCATTTTTGCTTTGAAACAAGGGACGCTCTCTTCAGAGGCAATTTCTACAGAAGGGTTCTAAGCATATTGAGAAATGGAGCGCCTTAGGATTAAGGGCAAAATTCCTAACATGTTAACTTAAAGAAGGAGATGAGGGAGTTTAAGAAAAACATTGCCAAGAAGCTGGACACACCCGGCTCTCTCCTAAAAGCCTTTATGCACCAGTCACACCGCTTCCTTTCTGTTCTTTGAAAATCTGAGCTCCTTCTGCACCAGGGCCTTTGCATATGTTGATTTCTCTGTGGATAATGCTCAATAGGACTCCTCTTTTCAGATTCCAGGTCTTGGGGTAAATGGTGCAGCCCCTCTAAAGAAGTCTCTTTGTGACCCTCCTCCCCAAACTGGCTACAACTCTGCTTTACCATTCTCTACTACAAACATTTTCTTTTCAATATGACATGGACCAAATTTGAAATTAAATATGCGTGTGTAATTGTTGGCTGTGGCTCTCCTTCCGACTATAACCTGTAGGAGGCAGAAACAAGCCTGTGTAGTAGCCCCACTGTGGCTCCATCACCTAGCATAATGCTCAGCATAAAACAGATGCTCAGCTAACATTTATCAAACGATGAATGAATGGAGACGAAAGCCTCAGCTCCACGGCACAGGTGATCCTGGACACATTACTAACTTGAAATTCTGTGTCTTAGCCGCTCAGGGGAATAAAACACTCCCAGGCGGCCGCTTTGCAGTCTATGAGATCATGTATATTACATTCTGGCTTTCCTAGTGGCTCAGTCGGTAACGAGTCTGCCTGCAATGCAGGAGACCCCCTGCAGTACAAACACTGCTGCCGCACAGGGGACCCAGGTTCAATCCCTGGTCAGGAAGGTCCCCTGGAGAAGGGAATACAACCCACTCCAGTGTTCTTGCCTGGGAAACCCCAGGGACAGAGGAGCCTGGCGGACTATAGTTCCTGTGGTCGAAGAAGAATCAGACACGACTAAACCACCACCACCACGTTAGGTTCCTAGTGTAGACAGGAACACAGTGGGTCCTCAAGAAACAGTAGCTTTTATAAAGATATGCAGTGAGTATGTCCTGTCTCCCTTGAAAGGAACAAATCTGGCACTTTACTAGTTGTATATTAATGTCAGTTTATATTAAAAAAAAAAACAAAGGAGAGAGAAGACTGCATGTTCACCTTTACAGAGCCCTGGCTTAACCAAGATTAAACAGATTTATTTTTTACTGCAGGACATCTCAGAGTCTTGAAAATATTGATTTGCTCTCTGAATTTCCTAAAGAATTTAACATGTAGCACAAACCAGTCCATCCTAAAGGAAATCAATCCTGAGTATTCATTGGAAAGACTGATGCTGAAGCTGAAGCTCCAATACTTTGGCCACCTGATGGGAAGAACTGACTCACTGGAAAAGACCCTGATGCTGGGAAAGATGGACGATGGGAGGAGAAGGGGACAACAGAGTGAGATGGTTGGCTGGCATCACCGACTTGATGGACATGAGTTTGAGCAAACGCCGGGAGTTTGGTGATGGACAGGGAGGCCTGGCGTGCTGAGCGACTAAAAGACTGATTTTGCCCCCAATTATTGGACTCTAGACTGAGCGACTTCACTTTCACTTTTCACTTTCATGCACTGGAGAAGGAAATGGCAACCCACTCCAGTGTTCTTGCCTAGAGAATCCAGAGTCGGACACGACTGAAGTGACTTAGCAGCAGCAGCAGTACTTTTTTGGAGGAGGGTGGCATCAACCAGGGTCAGGACAATATAGAAGACAACTGGGAAATGGCAACTCATTTTATACAATGAATTCTTAGAAGAAGCCTGTGAACACGGGGCTCAACATACAGCTGAGTGCTTCTATTTCATGTATTTTTTCCCAATTCTCACGATGAAACGTACACGTTAATTCTGTAAATGCCTAAGCAGAGAAGAGAATTTAGTTTTCAAACTGGAAAATGGGGTGGAGGAAGCAGCGAAGATGGATGAACACATCTTAGGGTACGCGGGCGTGTCAGACCCAGCACGCTCCTCTCCTCACCGACAGAATAATAAAGCGGTAAATCCAAGCGTCAACCAGTAGGGGGCGCTCTAGCACCAAATTTGGAGAGGAAAACATTTCTCAAACCTCTTGGATAAATTCCCTCATAAAGTTCTGCATGATTTCCAAGGTTAGCCACTGGATCCGTCAGACAAAAATCAATCTGAAACACATTAGGGGAGGTGAGTTGGCCAGAGGAATTACAACTCACGGATACCAGCAAAACAAGATACGAGGCGCTGTGTAAGCTCATCGTGGGACACACACAGGGCCACGATGTTACTCATTTTCTCAATTTCCTTTTTTTCTGGGGGTGGGCAGAAGGGAGGAATAAAGGCAGGTGGGACAGGTGGAATGCGTGTGAGCCTGCTCAGCTGCTCAGTCCTGTCTGTCTCTTTAAAACCGCAAGGACTATAGCCCGCCAGGCTCCTCTGTCCACGGACTTCTCAACAAGAACGCTCCAGTGGGTCGCCGTTTCCTCCTCCAGGGATCTTCCCAACCCGGGGGTGGAACCCGTGTCTCCTGCGTTGCAGGCGGCCTCTTCCGCTGAGCCACCGGAAGCCTCATAGGTGGGACAGATGAACATTTCCCATTTATTCGTCGTGTGAATGGCCACCCTGAGACGTGAGATAATTTTATGTAGTCTGAACATTTTTTAAAAATCTATCAAATTTAGTGGTAAATTGAGTTTCCAAGCTATTCAATACATCCACAGCACATATTAGCACTGTATCTCAATGAATACTGGTGACTAAGAAGCAATCCCAAGATAAGACAAATATAGACAAATCTACATAGAAGTTGCTGATGAGGTACTATCTCGGAAACATTGGTTACAAACTGAGTATCAAAATAAAACACATTTACATTAATTCCTACACAGGTAACAAAAGTATGTGAAAACAAACAATTTGATGAAATAATTGATACAAAACATAGAAAAAAAAATCACTGAAGCAATTATAATGCCATTCTTGTACACAGAAATATTCTAAGATAATAGGATATTTCATTGAGTATTAGCATGCAGTCAAAACAGGAAAAATGTAAGAATTCTATTGGGAGCTTAGGTTCAATGAAGGTTATACTATGTAACAAACAATCATAGTTTTAATTATCATCTTCAATCCTAGAACACAATCACCTTCAAAACCCTATACAATTACCAGTCACAAAGTTTGATAACCCATCATCTCTGCAGGGATTCCATGGCTTTTTTTTTTTCTTATTATCACTGGAATTTATTTCATCAGAAACTAAGCAATCGCTATCTTTAAATTACTGTCTTGCAAGCACTACTACTGTGCTCATTTGTAAAATCTGTACCAATAAACTTGGACTTACTTCTACAGCGATGCACACAGACCTCATTTTCTGCTTCACTGCATTATGCTTACAGATTTGCACTTTTGTTAACATTTTAAAATTTCTTTTTGATTGAGTATTTTAGGGCCTCATCATGCAGCATTCGGGATCCCAGTTCCCCAACCAGGGATCGAACCCACGCCCCCTACCGTGGAGGCAGTGCAGGTTCCTAACCACTGGATGGCCAGGGAAGTCCCTATATATTGTTTAAACGGCAGATCTGCGGCGATCCTATGCTGAGTGAACCTGTTGGTACCGTTTCTCCAACAGCACCTGCTTACTTCGCATCTTTGTGTCACATTTGAGTAATTCTTGAAATATCTCCAGCTTGTTCATTATTATTATATTTGCTTTGATGACCTGTGGTTGGTGATGTTTGATGTTACTACTACGACCCACCGAAGGCTTACGTGATGGTTAGCATTTTTTAGCAACAAAGTGTTTTTGAATTAAAGTATGTATATCTTTTTAGACATACAACTGTTGCACACTTAATAGACCATAGGCTAGTGTAAACATAACTTTAATATGCACTGGGAAGCCAAAAAAAATTGTGTGACTCGCTTTATCACAATATTCTCTTTATTGGGATGGTCTGGAACCAAAAGGGAAAGTGAAGTCGCTCAGTTTGCTACCCGTGGACTGTAGCCCACCAGGCTGCTCCATCCGTGGGATCCTCCAGGTAAGAAAACTGGAGGGGTTGCCATTTCCTTCTCCAGGGGATTTTCCTGACCCAGGGATCGAACCCGGGTCTCCTGCATTGCAGGCAGATGCTTTACCCTCTGAGCCACCAGGGAAGCTAATATATATCCAAAATCTGCCTGAATCTCATTACTGTTGAGTGTTCGGTTATAAAAGTAATAAATAACAAACTTAAATATAAACTGAACTGAAATATAAAGGCTTATCAAATAACCCCAAGTCCGATTCTGATGAGCCGTTTGGTTTGTGGCTTGCTATATTTGATAAAAACAACGCAAACTTCTCTAAGGTGATTTTCCTCCTTCATGGTGATGTTTTGTGTTGTTCTGCTCCGTGTCTAGAGGTAACATTATCACCACTGTTTTTCTGGAATTAGTGGGTCAGTAGTCCTTGGTGATGTAGTCCCTAGAAATTGGTGTAGTCCCTAGAAATTGGTGTAGTCCCTAGAAATTTTATGGACTGGTGAACTTGAACTAAGCCATAAAGAATACTGAGAGAAATTCTCAGTGGGGGAAATAAGTCTGTACCAGTGGTGAGAACCATTTCTGTGACAGTAAGGGAACTGGGAGAAGGCCTTGTCAAAAGTGATGGGGATGTTTATTTAGGTCTGTAAGGCCTGATAGAGCACGGTGTAACTTGTGAATCTTATTTTCAGTAATTGGAGAAATGTGAAAAAGCAAAGGAGATAGTCTGAAAACATGGGCAAGAACAATTTGGGGAAGCAGAAGTCTGCTATAATTCAGGTGCTGTCCAGGTCAGTGTAGCAGTTAGCTTCTAAGAGAGTTCTGCACCAGTGTGGCAACACATGGAGACCAGGAAATTGACTGATTTCTGTGCTTCCTAAGTCAACTAAGGCCTATGTTGGCAGAGAATTGTTGGGTTCTAGGCCAGTTATATTCAATAAGGGCCTCTAGTAATTATAAGTTCCTATAGTTAATTCCTGGAGAAGGAAATGGCAACCCTCTCCAGTGTTGTTGCCTAGAGAATCCCGGGGACGGAGGAGCCTGGTGGGCTGCCATCTATGGGGTCGCACAGAGTCGGACACCGAAGCGACTTAGCAGCAGTAACAGTCCTTGGTGATGACACCAGACTCTTTCAGCTATGTACTGTTTTCCAACCGTAATACGGGCTTTTTGCATGCAGGTAAATTTGCATTTTTTTGTTGTTATGGTTGAAGAAGTTGTGTCTATATGCTAGGAAACAGAGTTGTTTTCTTTGTTGCAAACAGATGCAGACATTGTCAGAGGTAGCTATATAACCCAAGGAGCACACAAACCATATGTCAACAGCATCTAACACATCTGCTCTAAACTTAAGATTTTAAAAAATACGACTACCCCGTCAGGGCCCTGGTACGACCTTTAGTCTTCGGGCATTTCTGATGAACGCCTACTTGTTTTGAAAGGGAGTTAGGTTAGTTAAAATAATTGTAAAATGAGGGTCTCCTTCATGTGACATTTCCTCTGTCCAGATTGCCCTGAGGATGTTTCGTTTTTGTCCTCCCCACAAGACAGGCGGGGTCTCAGGGCCCTGACTTGGAATGGAGCCCGAGGCCCCTGCCTCAGAAACACTGGGCTCTGGGGGAAAGGGGACTAACCTGCGGGGAGGGACGCAGCATCCGGGAGGACTCTGGCCTCCGTTGCGCCCCGCCCCGGAGCCCCGCGGAGCCACGCCCCCCGCCCCTCCCCCGCTGCGCCCCGCCCCGGAGCCCCGCGGAGGCACGCCCTCCGCTCCAGCACCCTGCCCTCCGCCCCGCCCCGCTCACCTTGCAGGCGGTACAGCTGCCCCGTGCTGTGCTGCCGGGTAATGTGCTGCCAGTAGGCGCTGCGAGGCAGAGGCACCATGGTGCTCAGCGAGGCGGCCCGCTCGCTCATCTTCACCTGGAGCTGCGACAGAGGAACAGAGCGCAAGTCAGCAACCCAGGGCTGCGAGGGCTGACCCGGGGAGCCCCCGCCGAGGAGATCCACCAGGGGAGATCCACCCGGGGGAGCCCCACCCGCGGAGCCCCACCCAGGGAGATGCACTCGGAGAGATCCACCTGGGAAGCCCCGCCCAGGGAGATCCGCCCGGGGAGATCCACCCAGGGAGATCCACTCAGGGAGATCCACCCGGGGGGGCCCCATCTGGGAGATCCACCTGGGGAGCCCCACCCGGGGAGATCCACCCGGGGAGATCGAGGGCCGCGGAGTCGGCCATCCAGAGCCAGTGGGCTGGCCCGTGGGGGAGCACGTCTGTCTTTGCTGACTTGGCAGCGCCCGTTCTTCACACGTTGGCAACAGGGTATCATTTTCCGGGCGGGAACTTCCAGCGACTCAGCTCAACCCACCTGGTCACGGTGGGTGGACCCCACTACGGATTCGGGGGTGGCCCAGGGACCCGAGTCAGGCCAGTAAGACACAATCCCTGGGGACATTCATTAGAACTTTTGTGGAAGAATCAGGAGAGGTAAGTTAAGGGTGTTTTGCCTGCTTCGGTCATTGCTGAACCCCAGGGTCTAGATCATGTCCTGAGGTGGTAAGTACGCAGGACGTACTTCTGGAGTTGAATGTGGGAGCTTTCTCATCAATGTAGGGAGTTGATGGGGGGACAGGAGGTGGGCCTGGGGTCTATCCTGGCACAGTAAGAAAGAACAAGGCAGTCAGTGGACACTACTCTGAGGAAGAAAGCCAGGGAGAGTCCTGACGAGCTCCACTGAGGCCTTGGTTCCTACCTGAACCCAGAGGCTAGGCCGAGAGCTCTCACTTACACCAGCCCATTACGTCTTAGTCTAAGCTGATACGAGCTGGGTTTTAGCACTAGCATGGGCCTTCCCAGGTGGCGCTAATGGTCAAGAATCCACCAGCCAATCCCGGAGATGCAGGAGACCCGGGTTCCATCTCTGGGTCAGGAAGACCTCTGGAGAAGGAAATGGCAACCTGTTCCAGTATCCTTGCCTGAAGAATCCCACTGACAGAGGAGCCCAGCAGGCCACAGTCCATGGGGCGGCAGAGTCGGACACAGCTGAGCACTCACACCATCACCAGCAGAAGAAAACCTCTGTCTGCTCCCACAAGTGCCTGATCCCCTTCCAGATACTGAGGGGAAGAGGAAGCTGTGGCTTTTGGCTCCAAGTATCTAAGAGGACCCATCCTAAAAGATACAGTGTGAGGCTCCGCGTCCTCGGGGAGGAGTAGGTTGTCTGTCCAACCACACTGGGGGACGATTCCGAGAGAAGACAGCTTAGCAAGACGAGCAGGGAGGGACTAGAGGCACACAGGGACGACGCAGGAGGAAGAGAGGGTGGGTGTGATCTGAGGCAGCTGCCCAGTGCCCCCGGCCCGAGCCCTGATCTGGACACAAAGATGACATGCTTTTACTGTGTCGCAGCACAGAGGTGACTCTGATGTCCCAGAGCGGCTTGCATATCAAATGACCCACCCCAGTCTGATAAAAACGTGTCCAGAAATGGGTTTAGACAAGGATGGGCGTTAGGAGACAGTCTGCACTCATGGAAAACTAGGGGCAACGTAAGCCCCCAAGTCTCAGGGCCTGGCTAACTGCAGACACGCTGGAGTGCTTGGCAACCGCAAATCAGAGGACGGCAGATTTACGTCAACTGAGAAGGAAACACTGCCATATTGTGCCATTACGGAAGAGCGAATCGAAGACCATTCTGTCTAGTGGGATGCCACCTTAATTGCTCATCTGAGAAAAGCTGGTATTATATTTATCCACTTGGATTCAGTGAGATGATGTCTGCTTAGCACTTGCCTAACAAACTAGGCACAGGGAAAAGGAAGGACGTTGTGATGATGAGTATCAACTGCAATGCCCTCCAAAAGGTTCCTTTTAAACTCCCCACTCTATACATCTCATTAACATAGTAGTCTCAGGCGTAATATCTGTACGTTCCCTCAATAAAGCCAAATAATACGAGACTTCACACCCTGGAATCCAAAACTCGTTGGAGCTGACGTGGTGGTTTAGCCACTAAGTCGTGTCCGGCTCTTGTGACCCCATGGACAGTAGCCTGCCAGGCTCTTCTGTCCATGGGATTCTCTAGGCAGGAATACTAGAGTGGGTGGCCATTTCCTTCTCCAGGGGGTCTTCCCAACCCAGGAATCAAACCCAGGTCTCCTGCATTGCAGGCAGATTCTTTACCAAAGGGAAGCCCAATGAGACTGACTCTAAAAGAAGATTATAACCATCTTTCCAAAGACTATTTTAATTTACATATCCTCTATTTTACATGTGATGGATTGAATTCTCTCTTTACCACAGTAGCACAATTACTTAAATGTGTCCAAGTAATTACACAGCACTAGATTTTGTGGGGACATATTTTCCCTAAACATGTCCTATTAAATCAAAAGGGTTAAAAAGTTGAAAACAAAGGCTAGTAGAAAAGTTCTGGGGCTGTTTTCCTGCTTCTGCAGAAATGAAAGTCTCAAAGTTTAGCAGCAAAAACAAAAACCAACCAAAAAAAAAAAACAACCTATTTAGCAGTGACATGTGGTGACGTTCAACCTCACGAACATGGAGTACAAGAAAATAAAGAGAGGAAAAGAACTGAATATTCAGGCACCGATTATTTGCTTTTCTTAATAGAAAGGGATTATAGTTAAGATAGTAATATTTTTAATACAAAGAAAATATTTGGGAAGCAGCCATCACTTCAAATCACTCACTACTTCACTGTGAACATACTTCTGCAGCCCAGCATGGTCTGATTGTATTTTTAGAACGCTTACTTAGGAACAAAAATAAAATGGCACCAATGCCGTGTGTCAAGAGAATATCAACCAAGCCTGGTCTCTTCCTTCCTCAAACCTTTGAAAGAACATCTAATTTTATCAAAGGGGCATTTTAATTGTCTTTGGAGAAAAGTGCTAAGAAAAGCCTTCTTAGTTAACACTGCAAAAATGTCTGAATTCTCGAAGCGTGAGAAGACTTGGGAAGTCAGCGATGATGCCCCAGTCAGAAGGTGCCCCCTCACCCCGCCTCACTGCCACAGGGAGCCCCACCCTCTGACTTCAGCTCAGCACCCCTCCGTCACCCCTCTGCACAATGGCTGGGCCCAAGCCACTTGCTGAGTCCTGCCATTTCCACCCACCCAGGTGCCCACACCCCACTCCCCACTATAGCAAATGCTGACTCCTAGGCCTGAGGACACCCCGACTCCTCACCTAGCTAACAGCTGTCTGCCCTTCAGAAGGCGGCCCAGGAACCACCGCCTGACCACTCTTCCTCCACAAATGACACCAGGCACTCTTACCAGACGGTGGCTCAACCGGTAAAGAATCTGCCTGCCAACTCAGGACACACAGGAGACGCAAGAGTCGCAGGTTCAATCCCTGGGTGAGGAAGATCCCCTGGAGAAGAAAATGGCAGCCCCCTCCGTATTCTTGCCTGAGAAATCCCTGAACAGAGGAGGCTGGCGGGCTACAGTCCACAGAATCGCAGAGTCAGACCCACCTGAGCATGCACAGCCCTGCTCTCACCGTGGTCATCTCGCTCTTCTGTGATGGCAGCCTGCCTCCTCTTGCAGCCCATGCACTCCGAGAACACGAGATTGTATCTTTCATCTCTGTATCCCCAACACCTGACTGGGACCCCCAAAGACTGAACAAATACAGGATGGAGGAATCAATGAGCCAGAGAACCCAGCCCTGCCCAGGGAGCAGGGAATAAATCTTAAATCAACCCAGCAAAGCAGCCTGGAGCTGAATTCCTACTGAAGCTCTAGGTCCAGGTTATGTTACCGTGGTTCTCGGGGCTGTGGAGAGCGTGGTGATAAGACTGAGTCACTCTGTACTTTGCCGCTCATGTGACGAGCAGAAGCAGGGTGTCCAGCTCGTCACATTTATCCGTCCTGCTAGTGTCGGCTCACGATCCCGCCAGGGGAGAAGGACAAGGCTTCGTGAGTGACAGACACACACCTTCCTGGACTTCACCACCCAGACTTTCCCCTAGACGGCAGGATACGTGGAGGTCTCTCCCCGCCCAGCCCGAGTGAGTTCTGATGCTGCTCGGTGGCCTGAGATAATCAATCAACGGATGGAGCTGGTGCGGTTTCAAGGACACACGTGGCTCTGTGCCGCTGGGGGTGGCCCGGGGGGATTATGGGGTAGGAGGCCTGGGTTCCCATCCCAGCCGTGCTCCAGGTAAGACACGGGACACGTCCCCACTTGTGTCTAAACCTCCCAGTCTCCTTTCCCATGGAACATCCCTTCCTAAAGAGACAACAATAAAACTAAGCAAACAAAAGAGAAAGAGATGACTGCCATAAAAAGGAATGAAGTCAGGGACCACCCTGGTCCAGTGGCTAAGACTCCGAGCTCCCAGTGCATGGAGCCAGGTTAGATCCTTGGTCGGGGAACTAGATCCCACATGCCATAACTGAAGATCCTGCATGCTGCTATCATGACCTGCTAAATAAAGTGATGAAGTCCTGAAACATGCCACAACATGCACATATGCTCAGTCGCGTTCAGTCGTGTCCGACTCTTTTCGACCCCATGGACTGTAGCCTTCCAGGCTCCCCTGTCCACAGGATTCTCCAGGCAAGAACACTGGAGTGGGTTGCCATTTCCTCCTCCAGGGGATCTTCCCAACCCAGGGATCGAACCTGTGTTTCCCGCACTCCTGCATCAGCAGGTAGCTTCTTTACCACTGAGCCACCGGGGCCCCCTCCACAACGTGGAGAAGCTGAAAACATGATGCTCAGTGACACAAGTCACTTGGGAAAGACCACATTGCACACGATCCTATTTATACGCAACATTCCAGGCCAGGCGAATGCAGAGAAAGCGTGCCGGTGGCCGCCCGAGGCTGGGTGGGCGGGCTTCTCCCTGGGGTGAGGAAAGTGTTCAGGAGCTGACTGTTGATGGTTTCACAACCCCATGACTATGTTAGCGCCACTGGATTGCATGATTTAAATGGGTGTATCGTATGGTATGTGAACTATGCCTCAATATAGCTGTCCTCAAAAAAATAAAATCAGATAGTAGTGTGTGGACTATTTCTTTTTTATAAAGCATGATGTAATGAGGTAGGTGGTGGCTACTTCTGGTCAAAGCCTTCCCAGGTGGTTCAGTGATAAAGAATCCACCTGCCAATACAGGAGTCGGGGGTTCGATCTCTGGGCCAGGAGAAGGAAATGGCAACTCACTCCAATATTCTTACATGGAAATGCCATGAACAGAGGAGTCTGGTGGGCTACAGTCCATGAGGTTACAAGGAGTCAGGTGTGATTTAGAGGCTAAACAACCACCACCAGCACCACCAGCCAAACAGTCGCGGGGGAAGTAACATTTAAATTTGAGTAACAAGTGGCCAAACCACGGCCCCCACTGCTGTCACAGTCAGCAGCAGACAGACTCTAAAAACCTCCCAAAACCCACTGAGGAAAGTGCTCATTGTCAAGGCCCCTTTTCTCCTGCTGCTGCTGCTGCTGCTGAGTCGCTTCACTCGTGTCCGACTCTGTGCGACCCCATAGACGGCAGCCCACCTGGGATTCTCCAGGCAAGAACACTGGAGTGGGTTGCCATTTCCTCCTCCAATGCATGAAAGGGAAAGTGAAGTCAGTCAGTCGTGTCCGACTCTTCGAGACCCCATGGACTGCAGCCCACCAGGCTCCTCTGTCCATGGGATTTTCCAGGCAAGAGTACTGGAGTGGGGGGCCATTGCCTTCTCCCTTTTTCTCCTAATAATAGGCAAATCACAGCCACGCTCTTGGGAGAGAAAGCCCTCTAAGGACCACTGTGTGCCAGCCGTCCTTTGGTTCCCACCCCATCCTTTGGCCTGGCTCACACTTCCCTGTTGCCTACAGGCCCCTTTTATGAGTCTGAGACCAGGTGCGCAGGGCAGAGGCCAAGACTTAGCCACAGCACGACACACATCAATCACCAGGTCGTCCTTCCCTGGACTCCCTCTGTCTTTACAACAAAGCACTGGGTTCTGCAGAACTGAACAGTACGACAGGAGCTAACTGCTGCCATGAGCCATCACAAGGACGCTCATATGCTGCGTTTGTGGCATCGTCCTGGAGCCGTTCAGAAGCCAGCACAAGTCATCACAGAACAGACAACGACTTCAAGACCCAACCCCTCCTCATCAGCCTCTTAAAAGTCCCGTCGGGCTGTGCCTTCCAGTTAACTCCCGTGGGGCCTCTGCCAGTGGCCACCCTGCCTACGCAAACCACCCATGATTTCCACTCTCTCAACCGCGCCTTGAAGTCGCCACCCAGGGACACGACGTTGACAATAAGGCTGTGCTGTGAGTCACAGCTACATCGACGCCGAGTGTCTGCTCGGCTTGAGAGGCTTCCAAAGCTCCCCTGATTCTGGTAGTAGCCTCAGTTTAGGGATGTATATATAAAGAACTTACTTTCTCCGGGTATTTTAAGCACAACATGTGGGCAAAGCTGAATCAGAAGGAACGACTCAGTCCAAGAGAGGACGAGTAAGATGAGGTTCTAAAAGAAACCCGCATTTCGCTGTCTGTCTCTCATCCCCCCAAGCCCAGCGCACGAGTGGCACCGCCCCTCGGCTCACCGTCAGCCTCCACCGAGCCTCCTCAACGGTGCCTTTGCCTCCTGCCTACTTGCTCTCCTTCAGAATCACATTTGGGAATAGACTCTACCTACGCTTTCTGGTCCCTGAGTCAGCCAACCTCTGAGCTCTCCAACTTTAACAAGAATCAGCTGGAGGGATCATTAGAATGCACATTCCCGGCCCCCAACCTCACTGTGAATGGGGGATTTGCATTTTTCCCGTTTCCAGATAATTCAGTTCGTCCTGGCCCAGGGACCACACTTTGAGAACCAGTGTCCCATGCTAGTGCCTCCCTGGCCACTCGTGATAAAGCATCTGACTGCAACGCAGGAGATGCCGAAGATTCAGGCTGGATCCCTGGGTCAGAAAGATCCCTTGGAGGAGGAAATGACAACTGACTCCAGTATTCTTGCCAGGAAAACCCCAAGGATGGAAGAGCATGGTGGTCTTCAGTCCATGGGGTCTTATTAAGAGCTGGACAGGATTGAGTATGCATGCACGCAGGTCCTATGTTATTCATACACTTTGGATCAATCAAGCTGGGGGAAAAGTTCTCCACTGTGTCAAGAGCCCAACTCCAGACTCAGGAAACTGGGGCTGCAGTCTGGATCTGCCACTAATAAAGGTTCCAGGCTGGTTATTTAACCTCCTTTAGTCATTAATGGGGCTTACCTGGTGGCTCATGCCTGCAATGCATGAAACCTGGGTTTGATCTCTGGGGTCGGGAAGATCCCCTGGAGAAGGGAATGGCAACCCACTCCAGTGTTCCTGCCTGGGAAATCTCATGGACAGAGGACCCTGGCGGGCCACAGTCCGTGGGGTCAAAGAGTCGGACACGAATGAAAGACTGAGCATGAGATAGTGTGTGCAGCGCTACACTGTCCTCTTTTTTCTATTTCGTATCTTGTAAATGTATCCCAACGTTCCCCAACACTGCCGTCCCCTCTGCTGTCATTTTAACGTCTGCATCACAGCCCATACTTTGGTTGCACTATACTTTACTTGTTCATTTTCCTAACCATTTTTAATTTACCAGGTAAGATGGAGGAACTAAATTGTGACCAAATCTCCTTTTATAACATTTTTTCCCTGCTAACTATAATTTTTACCTTAAGACACTTTACTACAATTATTCCAATGACCAGTATTTTTAATGTTTAAAAATTTTAATTTTAATTTACATGTGAAATTGAATTTTAGACTGACTCAAAAATTACTTTAAAATGTGACTGTAGATGGGTTGGTAATTTTGCTTTTGTTTTTAAACAAAGCAGTCTTATCTTCATATACCGTATACCAATGCAATAGACTAACAGGTTAGCCATTAAAAAGCAAAAGGTAGATCTTTTCTGAAGTGATGTGAAACGATTCTAAACTCAAAGGGCTGCTATTACTTATGTATGCGTGTTCATGGAGAGAACTCATCACTGGGGCAGGTTTAAATTCCATGGATCCACTCTGATGATTCTCAAACGTGTGTCTGTAACTCCCGTCTCTCCCTGAAACCTCAGAGTCCTGTATTTCACAGCCCGCTCCCCACCTCCATCAGATGTCCAGCAGGCTCTGACCCAGGGATGGAACCTAGGTCTCCTGCAAGGCAGGTAGATGCTTTACCATCTGAGCCGCCAGGGACCCAGGAGAGCTAGTCTCTCATTGAACACATACAAACCCAAAGCATCGTTTCCCAGGCTCCACTCTCTGCAGCTCTTCCCCTTCAGGGTAAATGCTTCTTCCACTTGCCCCACTGCTCTGTTTAAAGAAGAGAAACCCTTGGGAGTACCTTGTTCACGCCCTATCCTACTCGAGAGTCCAGCCATCAGCCAACCCTGTTCTTCATAATGTACCAGAGTCCACGTTCCACCTGCTCCCCACCCCGCCACCATCCGATCCACATCCTTAGAGCTCTCCTGGATGCCTCGATGATGGAAACAGTCCATAGCTTGGCTTCTTCCTTGTACTCTGGCCTCACTCATCCCCAGTCTTTCCCAAACAGCTGCCAGAGTGCCCCCTTTAATAGTAAAGACAGCTTGCTGCTGCTACTGCTGTTAAGTCGCTTCTGTCCGACTCTGTGCAACCCCATAGACTGCAGCCCACCAGGCTCCGCCATCCCTGGGATTCTCCAGGCAAGAACACTGGAGTGGGTAAAGACAGCTTACTGGACCATTACTCAGAACCCTCCGGTGATTTCCCAACTGACCCCAAGCAAAATTCGAAGTCTGGGCCACGACTGCAAGGTCCTTTAGGACTTGGCACCTACTTATTTCTGGACAACACCTCGTAGCCCTCTTCCCATTCATGTTTCAAAGTCATGGCTTTGGACTTGACCAAGCAAAGAACAGAGCTGTCTCAGAGCCTCTGCAAGTATGGTCCCCTCTGCCTAGAACAACTGGCCCTTGGAAATTTCCACTTCTATTTCCCTCCTCTCTCTGCTAGAGTCTTGTTTCATCAGAGCAACAAATCCCCCTTCTTCTCTCCCCCTTTACACTGCCGTCTCCAGAGCATTCACCAACTCTTGATACAGTTTTGTTTATTATCTGTTGATGATCATCTCATCACCCCATGCTGCTGCTGCTGCTAAGTCACTTCAGTTGTGTCCGACTCTGTGTGACCCCATAGACGGCAGCCCACCAGGCTCCCCCGTCCCTGGGATTCTCCAGGCAAGAACACTGGAGTGGGTTGCCATTGCCTTCTCCAATACATGAAAGTGAAAAGTGAAAGCGAAGTGGCTCAGTCCTGTCCAACTCTTAGCGACCCCATGGAGTGCAGCCCACCAGGCTCCTCCGTCTATGGGATTTTCCAGGCAAGAGTACCAGAGTCGGGTGCCATTGTCTTCTCCACATCAGCCCATAACAAGGAGCAAACTCTTTGAAGACAAGGACTCTTTCCTGTTCTCTGCCGTACTCCTGCATCCTAAGAGGGTGTTCAGTTCAGTTCAGTTGCTCAGTCGTGTCAGACTCTTTGCGACCCCATGAATCGAAGCATGCCAGGCCTCCCTGTCCATCACCATCTCCCCAAGTTCACTCAAACTCATGTCCATCGAGTTGGTGATGCCATCCAGCCATCTCATCCTCTATCGTTCCCTTCTCCTCCTGCCCCCAATCCCTCCCAGCATCAGTCTTTTCCAATGAGTCAACTCTTCACATGAGGTGGCCAAAGTACTGGAGTTTCAGCTTTAGCATCATTCCTTCCAAAGAACACCCAGGGCTGATCTCCTTTAGAATGGACTGGTTGGATCTCCTTGCAGTCCAAGGGACTCTCAAGAGTCTTCTCCAACACCACAGTTCAAAAGCATCAATTCTTCGGCACTCAGCTTTCTTCATGGTCCAACTCTCACATCCATACATGACCACTGGAAAAACCATAGCCTTGACTAGATGGACCTTTGTTGCAAAGTAATGTCTCTGCTTTTGAATATGCTATCTAAGTTGGTCATAACTTTCCTTCCAAGGAGTAAGCGTCTTTTAATTTAATGGCTGCAGTCACCATCTGCAGTGATTTTGGAGCCCCCCAAAATAAAGTCTGACACTGTTTCCACTGTTTCCCCATCTATTTCCCATGAAGTGATGGGACCAGATGCCGTGATCTTAGTTTTCTGAATGTTGAGCTTTAAGCCAACTTTTTCACTCTCCTCTTTCACTTTCATCAAGAGGCTTTTTATTTTCTCTTCACTTTCTGCCACACTCATAAAATGAGTGAACTTATTAATAAATAGACACATCTGTATCTATTAAGTGATACAATGTTCTGGAAGGATGCAAATGAAGCTGGTAAGTGTTCACTTCCAAGAAAGTAAATTGGGGACCTAAGAGGCATGAAGCGTGGGAAAGAGGTTGGCTGCACACGGTGCCTCCTTTTGTACCATTTGCATTTTCTATCACGTACGAATCAAATCTTTTAAGCCTGCTTTTGAAGTCTCAAGAGAAAGCACAGCTCCCACCCTCCACTGCATACCATTCCACGTGTTAGTTTGAAGAATGTTGAAACTATGAATAAAGCACTGAGTGATGTTTAAGTGCCCCCACTCCTGTAAGAACAAGCTTATAGGGAAGAAATCTCTTCCCACTTCACACACTGTCATTTTATAGGTCCTTTCCTCCCCAACCCTAACCCCCTTGATCCTCTCCAGATGACACTAGAAATTGAAACCAAGGAGAAACTGAAAGGAGACTAGAAAAGAGCTCCCAACAAAGCTTAAACATAATTTAAAATCTCTAACCAGAGAGAAGTACTCCAAATACCTCATGAACAGTAAACATGTTTTGAACAGAATCTTTAAATTGTTGTTTACTCCTACAAAATCCAGATCAAATGTCCCTTTTACAAGAGAACAACAGTCTTAGACAATATTTTTAAGACATAAAAATCAAGCGTGTATTTGTGTAGCATGCGCTCTATTTACCCAGCTTGATACATCTATATTTCTCAGGTACATCAAACACCCTTATAAAGTGCTACCAAATAACTCTTGTATGGCTCCTCTGTGCTGGGAGTAATTCATTGAGATAAATACATTTGTTGCATTCTTTGGGATTCTCTGTGCTTGATAAAGCATGTTCATTTAATCAATACAAGCTGCTTAAAATGCTAATTGCTATGCTAAGTGCTGGTAACCAAACCCTCTGGAACGGAGGTGCAGATGCTACTGAACAAGTTTTGTACTCATTGTGGGGCAAGTCCTGTAATCACTGCAGGTTGATGAGAAGGGGTAAATCGTCCTCAAGGTGTACACAGGTCCGCAGAGAAGTTCTCACACCCATCTTTCCTCCACCTGTTGAACAGGTGCACTCCCCTGCTAGCAGAGCAATAAGGTCTTAAAAGGAGGCAGCTTTCTCCAGCAAGAGCGTAACCACATGTTCTTGCTTTCGGAAACAATGAAACCCCATGAACACATCCTGCTGAGATGCATGTGAAGACTGGTAGGCAATTATGCCTGTACTGACCCCTGTGTTCTCAGCCCCATGTTCACTGAATGATCACTGATGTAATCTGCCTGCGGGTTTTTGCGGGTATAAAGGATATCAAAGCTCGCGGTCACACACTGTGCACTCTCTAGCTCCCCTGTCATTTCTTCCAGGGACCAAGGAGCCAAATTCTCACTTTAGAGTCATTGTTCTCGAAGTGTGGTCCCTGGGCCAGCGTCAGCATCACTTGAGAACTTGTTAGACACTCAGATCCCAGCGCATCACCCAGACCTTCAGGAACCCGCAGGCGGAGCCCACCCTCCCGGGGCTTGGTGAGCCTCCTCGGTGACTCTGCTTCCCACACAAGGTGGGAACCACTACCCCAGGGGTCCCCTCTCCTGTTCCCTCACCTCTCACCTCCACCCAGACCACAACCACACTCACACTTGGGCCTAGACACCGTCTCTCTCCTACGGGAGCCTCCAAACATCCTTCTGCCCTTATTTCCGCTGACACACATCCTGGGCTTCCTGGTCCCGTCCTGGATCTTCACGTGCTGACTGTGAGCCACGGAGCCTCTGTTTCCCTCTGTGAAATGGACCTGATCATATTTCCAATAAAATGCATTCCATTAAAAAGAATGAAAGAAACCAAAGCTGACCAACTTTTCTGTCAAAGCCAGATATTAACGGCCTTTGGCTCTGCAGGTTATCCAGTCTCTGTGGTGGCTAAGAAGCCCCTCCTTCGTTTCCATGCAAAAGCAGCCGTGACAATATAAAAATGGAGGGGGGTGGCCGTGTTCTAATAAAACCATATTCATGAAAACAGGCACAGACCAGATTGTGCTCATCAGCCATGGTTTGCCAACCCAAGTCAGACCTATGCTACATGACTTTGAACTATTCCCATGAAGTATTTATTGCTGAGTAAGAAAACCAGCGTGCAGTTTTTTAAATGTGTAAAATGATTGTGATTCTATACAACCAACAAGGATCCCCAGAGACTCCCATCTTGGGTAGGTATCTAAGTGTGTATGTAATCTTCCGGGTGTCTGTACAGATTTCTACGTAGCATGACGTGAGTACAGAGGAAAGCAGGGAAAAGTTAGGACACTCCTTTACGGTTCAGGAGTTGCTGAAGAGGGGAGCAGGGCATGCTAACCAATAATAAAAAGGAAAGTCAGAAACAGCACACAGCATCTATGTGGTCATATTTTTGCAGTTACTTAAATTTTCCATACATGTACTTATGTAAAGATAAATAGGATTCAAAAACCAACCCCCATCTCCAAGGACAGTTGTGAAAATTAAAACAAAATAAAGCAGCACCACAGATGGAGCTGCTCATTCCAACTTTAACTGTCCCTCCATGAGTTGAAACCTCCGAATGCGGTTTTCCCGAATGGGCCCCTGCCTGCACCCTGCCTCCCCTTACCGCTTTCAGCGAATTCTGCCCTCGGCGCTTTGATTCATGCACTCCCTCACGGCATGCATTTCTATACCCTGGGTATCATTTATAGCCATTCACTCTGCTGGGGGCTGGAAATTAAAAATACGTAAGACACAGACCTTTTGTTCCCCAGGTGTGTGTGCACATGCTTACTCGCTGAGTCGTATCCAACTCTCTGAGCCCAGGGACTGCAAACTGCCAGGCTCCTCTGCCCACGGACCTTTCCAGGCAAGAATGCCGCAGTGGGCTGCCTTTTCCGCCTTGTATAGTAAATGGCCAGGGAGCTAGTTCAAAGCCCAGCTAGGATCCCATCACTGTCTGCTCACACAATGGCGCCGCTTTCTCAACAGAGGAGGGCAGCTGCTGCTGCTGCTAAGTCGCTTCAGTCGTGTTCAACTCTGTGCGACCCCATAGATGGCAGCCCACCAGGCTCCGCCGTCCCTGGGATTCTCCAGGCAAGAACACTGGAGTGGGTTGCCGTTTCCTTCTCCAATGCATGAAAGTGAAAAGTGAAAGTGAAGTCGCTCAGTCGTGCCCGACTCTCAGCGACCCCATGGACTGCAGCCCACCAGGCTCCTCCATCCATGGGATTTTCCAGGCAGGAGTACTGGAGAGGGGTGCCATTGCCTTCTCCAAGAAGAAAGCAGGCCCAAGTGCAATCAGAGCTCTCCTTCCCTGGAGGAGAAGCCTCCTCCTGGGCGCTCACACACAGTGCACAGGGCGTGATCTGTACGACAGCATGCAGCAGGCACTTGGTAAAAGCTGCTGAATGACTGGGTCGCCAATGGACACGCTGGCTGGCTTGGCTGAATGTGTGGCCCAGGCAGCAGATGAGGAACCGCTCCCGCCGCCCCTCAGTCACAGCCTCAGCCTCTCTGGCTCAGTCAGGGTCGTGCTGTGTTTTGCTTTTCAAACGCTGCTGAACAGCGTTCGGTTCTCTGGCTCATGGTTCCCACGAAAACGATGTGTCCAGAGAGGACGGCTCTCCAGGAGGAGCCCAGCCCCACCTCCACCCCAGCAGGCTGCTAAGAGGTTCTGCTTTATCCCAAGAGGCTCTTTTTAAAAAATTTTAGATGGGAGGAAATGGGAGAGTAGAACCGACATATAAACACTCCCAGGTGTAAAACAGGCAGCTAGCGCGACACCGCTGCCCAGCACGCGGAGCTCAGCCTGGGCTCTGTGACGACCCGGGGGGTGGGGAGGACATGAGACCTGGCCTTCTCCTCCAGAGCCGAGGTCCACAGCGGAATCCTGTGCATTTCCTGAGAAAGCGCTGAGGATGTCATGGAGACCTTAAGGGACGGGCTCATATCCCGTTCACTGAAGTTTGGAAACACATTTTACTATGGAAATGAAAGCTCCAGAGCTCAGAGAGACGACAGCTGTCCGGAGGAGGCGCAGGGCGTTGGGAAGGCCCCGGGGGCTTGAGGGACAGAAGCTCGCAGGGGCTCTGCCGGCCCCTGGAGCCCCGCTCTCCCAGGGCGCTTCTCTCAGGTCCAAGTCGACTGTCTACAGGACAGTTGGTCATCCCGGGCTTTCTGATGAAAGCTGCTCCCCGGGACCGCCAAGCCCTGACCAGCTCTGCCGGGTGTTTGGCAGGAACCACTCAAAGAGCTGTCTCTGCTTTCTCCAGCTCTTGCCCTTGTTCTAATTCTTGGAGCAAAATCGAGGATATTCCCACCATCGAAATGCTACTGAGACATCACAGAATATGACTGACTGTGAAGGAAAGAGCGTGGACAGAGGCTTACTCCTCGAACGTTAGAGAAGAGAGGGAGACAGAAGAAAAGTGAGCAAGAGAAGAACATTGCGGAGGGAAAATGCAGCCGTGACGCCACTTGGCGAGCAGAGCTCCAGCTGAGACGCCCACACTGTCGCCTGCGGCTTTGATAAAGAGACCGTTAGTGGGATCCAGCATTTGGGGCCAAGTTTCCAAATCCAGCATTTCGGTGAGCTCCAGATGCGCTCTAACGGTTATTTTCACGGAAAGAAAGAGATTTGCCTCCGTTTTCTCAGAGCCGTCTGAATTCTCGGCCGTGCGCATAAAATAGAGTAACGTTTTATGCCTCCTTGCTGAGGAAACTCTCTCCCCACCTGTGCAGGGAAACTGATAACCTCTGGGACTGTTTCCAGCAGCTTCTCAGAGCAGACTCACTTGGAGCCTGGCCATGTTTTGGCGTTGGAGGGGAGACGGGATTTGGGATTCTGGCTTCGTTTTTTTTCTCTGTGCTCATAAAATCGTCTATTTGACACTCTTTTGTTCATTCAGCAAAACTTCAGTGAACCCTGTGCCAAGCCCCAGGATGATGGCGACACAGAGGGCCTTGTCCCCTCCCCTCCAGAGGCCCAGAGCCTGGTTATTGAGACCAGAAAAGACAGGACTACAAAAAACCAAAGTGTGAAGAATCTGCCTGCCAATCAAGGAGACACAGATTCGATCCCTGGTCCAGGAAGATCCCGCGTGCCGTGACCACCGAGCCCGCATGCCACAGGCTCTAGATCCTGCGTGCCGTGACCACCAAGCCCATGTGCCACAGGCTCTAGCCTGGGCTCTGGAGCTCACGTGCCTTGACCATGGAGCCCGTGTGCCACGATTACTGAAGCCCACACGCCTAGAGCCTGTGCTCTGCAGCAAGAGAAGCCAACACAGTGAGAAACCCAAGCATGCAAAGGACAGCCCCCACTTGCCACAGCAAGAGAAAAGCCCACACAGCAATGAAGACCCAGCACAGCCAGAAATAAAATAAATTAATAAAATTAAAAAAAAAGAAAACGGAAGAGCAGTCAGCATCTGAAAATGAGAGCTGCTATGCAACTTTGACTCCGGCAGGCACAGCGATGCCAGACAGTCTCGTTTTCTCGAAAGACAGACTGTGTGTTTTATGTGAAATCTTCCACTTTAAACACAGGGAACTAAGTCAGTCTTTTAAAAATGCCGTCTGTGCTGATACCTTACATACTGTTGTTGTCTAGTCACTAAACCGTGTCTGACTCTTTGTGACCCCATGGACTGCAGCCCACCAAGCTCCTCTGTCCACAGGATTTCCCAGACAAGAGCACTGGAGTGTGTGGCCATTTCCTTCTCCAGGGGCTCTTCCTGACCCAAGGATCGAACATGCATCTCCCACGTGGGCCGGCAGATCCTTTCCCACTCAGCTGCCAGTGCCTGGCACCTTACATACACTGCTGCTAAGTCACTTCAGTCGTGTCCGACTCTGTGCAACCCCATAGACGGAAGCCCACCAGGGCTCCCCGGTCCCTGGGATTCTCCAGGCAAGAACACTGGAGTGGGTTGTCATTTCCTTCTCGAATGCATGAAACGTGAAAGGGAAGTCGCTCAGTTGTGTCCAACTCTTAGCGACCCCATAGACTACAGCCTACCAGGCTCCTCTATCCATGGG
>NW_011494715.1:9146982-9148210 GCF_000754665.1 Bison bison bison | reverse complement strand
CCCATAGACGGAAGCCCACCAGGGCTCCCCCGTCCCTGGGATTCTCCAGGCAAGAACACTGGAGTGGGTTGCCATTTCCTTCTCCAATGTATGAAAGTGAAAAGTGAAAGTGAAGTCACTCAGTCATGTCCGACCCTCAGCGACCCCATGGACTGCAGCCCCCCAGGCTCCCCCATCCCTGGGATTCTCCAGGCAGGAGCACTGGAGTGGGTGCCATCACCTTCTCTGTTACATACACTATACAGCTCAAAACACGCTTCTGCATTTGCCGCCATAGAGTTGAAATATTATTATCATCTTTCAACTTGAAAATCAAGAGTATCACTCTTAACTTAGAAACTCTTAGTTACTTGTGCTATTAGTAACTTAATAAATCTTAAAAGCTACATTTGCTCCTTTGATATATTTATTAATATAAATGAAATATAACAATTCAATTCCACAACTTTATTCTCGGTTGATACTGTGTTCCATGATTTCAAATAGCTGCATTCTACGGGGTCGAAAAGAGTCGGACATGACTGAGCGACTGATCTGATCTGATCTTTAAATAAATGAATTCAGAGGAAAAAAAAATTAATTTTCGCTGAGAAGAGCCCAGTAGCTAACCTGCAGATACTGGAGCTAGCAGCTCCTGGGTTTAAACCTTGGCGCCATAATTTCAATCTGCGTGTCCAGGCTTCAGACTCCTTACCTATAAAAATGGGATGACAGTACCCACCGTCAGTGGAGCCAAGCTAAAGAGTCAAGATAAGATGTTAATACGTGTCTAGTGCTCGGCAGAGTTCCTGGCACAAAGTAACTTCTCAGTGAATGTCGGAGTCACCATTATCACCAGCAGTGGTAGCTCATAGCTACCTCTGGTTCATCCGAAAACTCAGCTCAGGCACAAACTTCTCCACAAAGATCATCTTATCCCTTGATGGAGACCACATTTCTAGCACCTGAAAACGTTCCTGCCAAGCTTTCAAAACCCATTCTTTCTTACCATGCTCTGCTACACATTTAAGCGGGAAAGCTCTTCCTCTTTCTCACTGGTGTATCAGCTCAGTCTGCCCAGGCCAAAAGTTCAGCTTCTGTTTCTATAAAATAATTGTGGGTGCTACCTTGGTGGCTCAGTGATAAAGCCCCCTCCTGCCAATGCAGGAGACATGGGTTTGATCTCTGATCCAGGAAGATCCCCCGAGCCGAGGAGCAACTAAGCCCGGCTGTCACAGCTGTTGAGCTT
>NW_011494715.1:9131601-9146882 GCF_000754665.1 Bison bison bison | reverse complement strand
GCTACTGGAGCCCACGTGTCCTAGAGACTGCGCTCTGCAAAGAAGCACCCACACCACACGCAGAGCCGCCCCCACTCGCCGCAAGTAGAGACAAAGCCCGCGTGGCAACAGAGCCAGCAGAGCTGGAAGTGAATAAACTTCTAAAAATTATGTAGCTAGTTAAAAAAAATTAATGTCAGAGAAAAACATCCAGTGAAATACTGATATTAAAGCCCCCTCCCAGACCCTCGAGTCACAGTCCCGCTCGCCAAAGGTAACCAACACAGCCTGGATGTTAGTCTCCCGCCACAAGCTCACTCCCAGGGCTCACAGAGCACGTGTGAGGGTGAGGGTGAGAACGAGTGTGTCCACTCTGCCGCTGCCCTGCCTTCCTCATCCGTGTGCTTCACACGCACAGGGTCACCACCCGTGACTGCTCAGCGGCCTCACTGAGCTCCTGTTGACACCAGGCCCCACAGCGTGCCCAGGCTCCCGCTGGGGTGAGGCTTCTATTACTCACACACCAGGTCCCAAGAGTGGGAGCCCCATCTTCTCTGATCACGTCCCCAGCACCTCGTGGACAGCAGGGCTCAGCGAACATGGTCAACAGAGGGAAGTCAGGAAACAGGTGTGACTCCCTCCAGCTGTGCCACGTCATCTGTGCTTCTGCTGGTGCGGTTTCAGAGCAAAGTCCTGGAAGTACTGCTGCTGACTAAAGAGACGCCTGAAGTTCTCACGGTTTTGGCTGCACCTCACGGCGTGTGGAACATCCAGGACCGGTGACTGACCCTGTGACCCCTCCAGTGGACGCATGGAGTCTTAACCACTGGGCCACCGGGGAGTCCCTGAATCCAATTCTGGTCAGTTTAATCCTGATCAGAGGGACAAACTGCCCTCTGAAGGGACTAGAGCAAATTGAATCACAGGATTATACTGTTGCATGTTTTCAAGGGTTTAAATTCATAACTAATCTAAATCCAAGCTTCTTTAAAGATGCAAAAGATTTTTTCACTATTTATGTCCTCTATAAGATCTACTTTGCAAGCAGTAGATTGGTGTTTGATAAAATATTTTTGAGCTATAATTAATATTACCAGGATATAAAAAGGATTTATTTTAGGAATGGAAAAAATTGATAACCACTTTAAGTAGTATGCTAAAATAAATTAAAAAAAAAAAAAGAATCTGTAAGTTAACCCAATTAACCAGAGTCTATAAACACAAAAAGAGGCAAAAACTAATTTTTTTCTGTGGCTAGAAGGATGGGGACAAAGTTGTGAAAAGGGTGTTCATACACATAAAAATCCCAGCAGGTAAGGGTCTTTTAGTCTGAGAAGCAGTGAAGTTGATTCTATGCTTTCTTTGATGTCTTCTGTTATTTTTTTTTTAAATGTGCGGACTATAATTTTTTAAATGAGGCTGAATATAAGTTACTTTGGTTTGCAGAACTGTAACACAGTTCCACTTGAATTCTACAAATTCATTATCAAATTTTATTTGCAAACCCAAAGGTGGAAATAAATCTATCAGTTAAACAAGCAAATGAAAAAAGAGGGAACACAGAAACAGCTGGGATTAAACTCGGAAGCCTGGGGGCACAGTCAGGGCTGCAGAGGAAGGGGGAGACGGGGCCTCAAAGTCACCCCCAGGGGAGGCCAAACCTACAGCCGCACAGGGAGCCGCCAGATCGCCACTGCACTCCACCCTGTCCCTCTTGCCTAGAAGGAAATTCTAAAGATGACAGGCCGGGTCGAGGAATGAGGGACCTCCCACACACTGCCACTCCTTGCTCCAAAATTAGACTCTCACAGCACTGATCTCCAAGGTGGCAAAAATAGCCGGCTGTTCAGGGAAGTCCCGAAGTGTCCCCACGGAGTCTTCCTGTCGCCGCTCCAGCGAGACAGCTGCCGGCTCTCGAGCAAACAGCTCCAGCCGCCCCATCTCATCACCGGTCAGTCCTCCCCGAACCACCCACCCTCCTCCGCGCCATCCTTAGAGTGAATCAGAGCACGCTGGATTCACAAGCAGAGCGGGGAGAGTCATGAGAAACACGATGGCTCTCTGGTGCTGGAAATAGCAAAAGAAACCGGGTTTGCTGTAACAGTGATTTTTTTAAGATGTACTCTAAGTTGATACGCATTTCTGAAAGGCACCCTGACATTCAGGGTAGTCTGAAAATGCTAAGACGGCGTGGATATAAGAGAAACAGAAGGGCTTTAAAACCCTCTGGAGAGTAAGGCATTGTGGCTGCAGGCAGAGGTTTAAGAACCACACAAACTCCCCTCTCACCTGGTCTGGGAGAATGGATGCGTGTGTGTGTGGCTGAGTCACTCTGCTGCCCACCTGAGAGTATCACGACATTGCTAATCAGCTAGACTCCAATATCAAACAAGAAATTTAAAAAGGAACCACATAGAAGATCCTGCATTCCTGGCTCCAGCAGCAATGAGCTCCATAGCTGCAGGCAAGTGACCTCACCACTGTGAGCATCTGTTTTCTCATCTATAGCATCTGGACAGATTCCTTCCGGGTCAAGGGTCATGAATAATCCTCCCTTGAATAATAAGACCCGTGAGATCACGGGCTTTACCTGTCGATTACCACTATATCCTAGCGCACATAACAGCAGGCTGTTGTTGCTGTAGTTGCTAAGTCGTGTCTGGCTCTTTATCGATCCCAAGGACTGTGGACCACTAGGCTCCTCTGTCCATGGGATTTTCCAGGCAATAATACCAGACTGGGTGGCCATTTCCTTGTCCAGGGAACTTCCCGACCCAGGGATCAAACCTATGTCGCCTACATTGGCAGGCTGATTCTTTACCACAGAGCCACCGAGGGAGCCCCAAAGCAGATAACCCCCTCAGTAAACATTGTGAATGAACAAATGAATGAGAATGAATGACTGAATCTACCTCACCGAGACTCTATCCTGATTACAGAGAAAAGGTCAGTAAAGTGTCCAGCTTGACAAGTGGTACGGCTGCTGTTACTAAAGAGCCTGGCATTTAGCAGATGCTTCATAAATGGTGGCTCAGAGGTTAAAGCGTCTGCCTGCAATGTGGGAGACCTGGGTTCGATCCCTAGGTCCGGAAGATCCCCTGGAGAAGGAAATGGCAACCCACTCCAGTATTCTGGCCTGGAGAACCCCATGGACGGAGGAGTCTGGTAGACTGAAGTCCATGGGGTCACAAAAAGTCGGACACGACTGAGCGACTTCACTTTCTTTCTTTCTTTCATAAATAAATAGTATTAGCAAAACACGATAAATCAGGCAACACTAAATAGATTTTATTCCAGAAGTCTGCATGCTGTGGACACAGACAGTAAATTCAGTTCAGTTCAGTCACTCAGTCGTGTCCAACTCTTTGCAACCCCATGAATTACAGCACGCCAGGCCTTCCTGTCCATCACCAACTCCCAGAGTTCACCCAAACCCAAGTCCATTGAATCGGTGATGCCATTCAACCATCTCATCCTCTGTCGTCCCCTTCTCCTCCTGCCCCCAATCCCTCCCAGCATCAGGGTCTTTTCCAATGAGTTAGCTCTTCTCATCAGGTGGCCAAAGTACTGGAGTTGCAGCTTCAACATCAGTCCTTCCAATGAACACCCAGGACTGATCTCCTTTAGGATGGACTGGTTGGATCTCCTTGCAGTCCAAGGGACTCTCAAGACTCCTCTCCAACATCACAGTTCAAAAGCATCAATTCTTCGGCACTCAGCTTTCTTCACAGTCCAACTCTCACATCCATACATGACCACAGGAAAAACCATAGCCTTGATTAGATGGACCTTTGTTGGCAAAGTAATGTCTCTGCTTTTTAATATGCTGTCTAGGTTGGTCATAACTTTCCTTCCAAGGAGTAAGCCCCTTTTAATTTCATGGCTGCAGTCACCATCTGTAGTGATTGTGGAGCCCAAAAAAATAAAGTCTGACACTGTTTCCACTGTTTCCCCATCTATTTCCCATGAAGTGATGGAACCAGATGCCATGATCTTCGTTTTCTGAATGTTGAGCTTTAAGCCAACTTTTTCACTCCCCTCTTTCACTTTCATCATCTTTAGTTCCTCTTCACTTTCTGCCATCAGGGTGGTATCATCTCCATATCTGAGGTTACTGACATTTCTCCCAGCAATCTTGATTCTAACTTGTGCTTCATCCAGGCTGGCATTTCACATGATGTACTCTGCATTTAAGTTAAATAAGCAGGGTGACAATATACAGCCTTGACGTACTCCTTTTCCTATTTGGAACCAGTATATTGTTCCATGTCCAGTTCTAACTGTTGCTTCCTGACCTGCATACAGATTTCTCAAGAGGCAGGTCAGGTGGTCTGGTATTCCCATCTCTTTCAGAATTTTCCAGTTTATTGTGATCCACACAGTCAAAAGCTTTCGCATAGTCAATAAAGCAGAAGTAGATATTTTTCTGGAACTCTCTTGCTTTTTCAATGATACAGTGGATGTTCACGATTTGATCTCCGGTTCCTCTGCCTTTTCTAAATCCAGCTTGGACATCTGGAAGTCCATGGTTCACGTATTGCTGAAGCCTGGCTTGGAGAATTTTGAGCATTACTTTACTAGCGTGTAAGATGAGTACAATTAAGCGGTAGTTTGAGCATTCTTTGGCATTGCCTTTCTTTGGGATTGGAATGAAAACTGACCTTTTCCAGTCCTGTGGCCACTGCTGAGTTTTCCAAATTTGCTGGCATGTTGAGTGCAGCACTTTCACAGCATCATCTTTTAGGATTTGAAATAGCTCAACTGGAATTCCATCACCTCCACTAGCTTTGTTCATAGTGATGCTTTCTAAGGCCCACTTGACTTCACATTCCAGGATGTCTGGCTCTAGGTGAGTGATCACACCATCATGATTATCTGGGTTGTGAAGATCGTTTTTGTACAGTTCTTCTGTGTATTCTTGCCACCTCTTCTTAATATCTTCTGCTTCTGTTAGGTCCCTACCATTTCTGTCCTTTATTGAGCTCATCTTTGCATGAAATGTTCCCTTGGTATCTCTAATTTTCTTGATGAGATCTCTAGTCTTTCCCATTCTATTGTTTTCCTCTACTTCTTTGCATTGATTGCTGAGGAAGGCTTTCTTATCTCTCCTTACTATTCTTTGGAACTCTTCATTCAAATGGGTATATCTTTCCTTTGCTCCTTTGCTTTTCGCTTCCCGTCTTTTCACAGCTACTTGTAAGGCCTCCTCAGACAGTCATTTCGCTTTCTTGCATTTCTTTTTCTTGGGGATGGTCTTGATCCCTGCCTCCTGTACAATGTCACAAACCTCCGTCCATAGTTCACCAGGCACTCTATCTATCAGATCTAGTCCCTTAAATATATTTCTCACTTCTACTGTATAATCGTAAGGGATTTGATTTAGGTCATACTTGAATAGTCTAGTGGTTTTCCCTACTTTCTTCAATTTAAGTCTGAATTTGGCAATAAGGAGTTCATGATCTGAGCCGAAGTCAGCTCCCGGTCTTGTTTTTGCTGACCGTGTAGAGCTTCTCCATCTTTGGCTGCAAAGAACATCATTAGTCTGGTTTTGGTGTCGACCCTCTGGTGACGTCGGTGTGGAGTCAGTAAGGGGCCCCCAGTCTCCTCTCCAAGTGTGCACACTCTTGTGGGGTCCCCTCCCTCGACCTTTGGAAGCTCTTGTGACTCACTTCCAACCAACAGCCTATGATGGGGTGATGGATGTCACGACCACAACAGGGACGCAGAGGATAGTGGCCCTCGTTGTGAAGGAAAGTCTTTTTTGCTGGCTTTGATGAAACAAGTGGGAAGATGGCAAAAACAGAGGGCAGCCTTTGGGAGCTAGGGTGGCCATCATCCACCAGCTAGCAGGAAACCAGGGCTCTTAAATCCTCAGCCCCAAGGAATTAACTTGCACCAATAACCACCGTGAGCTTGTGAGTGGGTCCCGCCCCCATCTAAGCTTCTGTGGCCCCCACCTTGTGGCACCAGGCCGGGTTTCGTGGAGGACACTCTCTCCGTGGACAGGGGAGGGTGATCGAGGTGCACCACATCCACTGTGCACGCTGTTGCTGTTATCATTGCATCCGCTCCACTGCAGACCAGCTGGCATGAGATCCCGCAGGCTGGGGACCCCTGGCCTGGTGCAGCACAGCCTTGTGAGAATCTGAAGCTGAGGCCCACCTGAGCCACGTCAACACGCCCGACCCACGGTGACCATGACGTCATAAATGTGTGCTGTTTTGGGGTGCAGAGTTCGTGGCTTTGTCACCCAGCAGCAGAAAGTGGACACATGTAGTGATTCAGGGAGGACTTCAACTGGCCACAGTGCTGGGAGCAAACGCACAGAGAGGGGCCGCCTGCCAGGGCACCAGGGGGAGGGCGGGGACCTCAGAGAACTGAAAACCCCCTGCCACCCAAAAGCTGCATGACCTGATGATACATAAATCTGAGTTTTATGTGAAACATCTTAACTTTTAAGTGTCAGCCATTAATTTGGAATTTTTTGAATGGCTGTGAGCAGATCTCATGAAGGGCAAAGAAAACATGCCTGATTTTGAGAAAAAGCGTGAAGTGGGGGTTGTCCCAGCACACCTGCTCCAAATCTGAGCCCTGCTACTTCCAAGCTGGGGCACTGGGCCTCTGATCAAAGGGTCATTGTGATGGTCAGAAAGTGCGCACAAAGCCCACACACTACTGTCTGTTACAGAGCAGAGACACAGCACATTTTCATCATTATAACATTATAATGGTAATTATTCCAATTGTAATTCTTGGGCTCCATAACCACTGCAGACAGTGAACGCAGCCATGAAAGTAAAAGACACTTACTCTTTGAAAGTAAAGCTATGACAAACCTAGACAGCGTATTAAAAAGCAGAGACATCATTTTGCCAACAAAGGTCCATATAGTCGAAACTATAGTTTTTCCAGTAGTCTTGTATGGGATGTGAGAGTTGGACTATAAAGAAAGCTGAGCACCAAAGACTTGATGCTTTTCAACTGTGATTTTGGAGAAGACTCTTGAGAGTCCCTCGGACAGCAAGGAGAATCAACCAATCAATCTTAAAGGAAATCAACCCTGGATTGAATATTCATTGGAAGGACTAACGCTGAAGCTGAAGCTCCAACACATTGGCCACCTGATGTGGAGAACTGACTCACTGGAAAAGACCCTGATGCTGGGAAAGATGGAGGGCAAGAGGAGAAAGGAGCAAAAGAGGATGAGATGGTTGGATGGCATCAATGACTCAATGGACATGAGTTTGAGCAAACTCCAGGAGATGGGGAAGGACAGGGAAGCCTGGCCTGCTGCAGTCATGGGCTGCAAAGAGCTGGACACACTAAACATCAGTGACTATAACTGTAACTAATAAAATTGTAATTGTATAAAATTGCATACATTATTATAATTTTAATAATTGCGTTACAATTGTAACTAATACAATTGTAATTGTATTGGCTACCTCTGGCTATTGTAACAACTTGGGATTAAAATAACACAGACATATCCCTATATGGATCTAGAGGCTGGAAGTCCGAAACAAGACTCACTGGGGTAAATTCGCGGTGTCTGCTGTCCTGGTCACTTTGGAGGTTCCAGAGGAGTGTCCATTGCCTTCCTTATCTAATTTCTAGAGGTCACAACGACCTTTGGGTCCCAGCTCCTCTGTCTCCATAACCATCAGGGCAGACTCTTCAAACATCTCTCTGTGCCTCGGCTTTCACAGCCACGTCATTTTGGTCCGACTCCGACTCCTCGTTTCCTTCTTATGGGGACCTTGTGATGACACCAGGCCCACTGGAATAATCCTGCACAATCTCTCCATCTCAGGAGCTTTAACTGAATCACAACTGCAAAGTCCCTTTTGCCATAGAAGATAATGCTCAAAGGCTCTAGGGATTAAGATGTGGAAGATCCTCAGGGAGTCATCATTCAGAGTATCACAGTAATAATAGTAATGATAATAAAATAAAAATAATCATTATTATCTGACTTACATGTTTCTTCTTTATGACTTCCAGGATTTAGGGTCATAAGTCTGATTCAAACCATTCACACAAGGCTGCAATTTCAAACTGTCTTGGGAGTTTTACCACAGCAGCAGCAAACTGTCGTTTAGATTTAGGGTTAGGGCCGCCTGATGAGATTAGCTTCGCCGTCTTTCTCCATTTGTGACCTTGACTATCTCAGAGATGCCAGCCAGTAGTGGCATAATGGCAATTCCTAGTCAAAATAAACCCAATCTGCGGCCCCTCTCCCAGTGACCAGAAAATGCAAGACTAACTGAAGTGTTACCGTATCATCTCGTTTCATTTTAGCACAGTATCTCTTTTCTCCCCTAATCAGAGATCGATTCAAGGATGTTGATTTTTAAGCATTCTGCAATCCCCAGTTTTAACTCCCTTGAGATTCAGATCCCATTTTGAAGTTTACTCACTTCCATTTAAAAACAGGATGTTTTTACTTTTAAAATCACATTCATTTCATAGAGCTTGTTAAGCATACAGCAAATTAAAAGCAAACATTATATTACAGTTAAATTTGCAAAGGGATGATCTGAACGAATTACTCATATTCCTGATTAATTTTTAGTGCAAGTAATGAGGCAGTTATAAATGGAAACACATGTGAGTGCAGAACTTCCCTTTCAAGTACAGACAGATTTATGCTAATTGATGGCTTTACAAAAAGGTAATCTTAAAAAAAACCCTTCTTCAGACATTTAAAGGCATCTCGAGTAGCTCACAGTTCTACTGCAGTGACACATTGCCCTGTAAGTTCAAAATGACTTGAATTCTTCCTTCTTTTCTTTCTTTTCTTCCTTCTTCCTTTTTCTTTCTATCCATCCACCCATCCATTTATCCACCTTTACTGCAATATCCAAAATTGGGAAGAATATGGAAAATGGATGCCAAGACTCTGTTAGTTCAGAAGGAACATTTCTACATGGTTGAGGGGGAAATCAGAAGAATATTTCATGATATGTGAAAATCAAGTGAAATTTGAATTTCATTGTCCGTTAATATAAGTTTCCCTCGGAACACAGCCATGTCCATTTGAATCCACATGACCTATGCTTGCAGTTGCTCTCCATCGGCAGAGCTAAAGAGCTGCAGCAGGGACCATCTTCATCCAGAAAGCCTGAAATATTACTGTCTCAGCCTGTATTAAAGATCTGCTGATCCTAGCTCTAAAATCCCACAACACGGCACGCATAAGTCATTTGGGAATAATCCCTGGCTGCTTTGGGACAGATCGTATTACTGGCATGCTTTTCCCCTCTTTAAATCCAACCACCCACACGGTTAAATCACAGACTTTTCAAATTGCCCTGACCTTCCTATGCCAACCTAGTTCCTTTTGGTTCTGCAGATTTCTTTCCCAGATGTGACTCTCTATTCTTGTGTTTGCAGTCACAATTCATGAGTTGCATTATTTAACTGCTGCACATTCATTTCAGATTTTGTAAATTTACTGTTCCTAAAGAAGAAACTCATGACTCACAATTCCCCATACGAGGCACAGTCCCTGCTGTCTCTGCACACTGATGACTATGAAGGTTTACCCCCTAGAGATAGCAAACACACGCTGTGGGCAGAATGAAATCTTACAAATAGGTTTCCTTTGTCCTACAAAGTATTACTGATTTTTGTTGTTGGTTTTAGCTGGAATTAACTTCCAACACTTATAAACTGGAAGATACTATACAGACTCAAAGTCTTGATTTACCTGGAAAAAAAAAATCAAGAACTCTCCTACACAGAAACCATGATCTCACGTCAACAGCTGTCTGGTCGTGAGTTTTTGGTATTTGACCCGTTTCCTCTCAGCTCTCTTCTCTCACTTACATTTTTTCTCTGACCACTGCTGACCTTTGGAATGACAACTTCTGTTACACTTGTAAGTATATATGGGCTTCCCTGATAGCTCAGTTGGTAAAGAATCTGCCTGCAACGCAGGGACCTGGGTTTCATCCCTGGGTTGGGAAGATCCCCTGGAGAAGGGAACGGTTACCCACGCCAGTGTTCTGGCCTAGAGAATTCCACAGACTGTATAGACCATGGGGTCGCAAAGAGTCGGACACAACTGATCGACTTTCACTTTCAGAGGTAGATAACCCATGGAGTTGTGTCTATAGATGTCCATACATACGCGAAATGGATTTATATATATATATATAGACTGCAATGGACTGAATATTGTGTCCCCAACCCCAAACTGTTGTGTTCAAACCTTAGCCCCCAAGTGATGTTATCAGACAGTCAGGCATATGGCAGGGGCCAGGTCATGAGGGCAGAGCCCCCATGAACGGTATTAGCGTTCTTACAAGAGAGAACCCAGAGAGATCCCGCACCCCTTCTGCCATTTGCGACACAGTAAAAAGACAGCCAGTTACAAACCAGGAAGTGTCCCCCGAGAATCCGCCGGCACCCTGATCTCAGACTTCTCAGTCTCCCAGTGAGAACAAAATATACTTGCTTTTTATAACTCCCTCAGTGGACAGCATTCTGCTGCAGGAAGGCACTGATTAAGCACACGCGTTACAAGGGAGGCAAGCAGTGTGCAGGCAGATGACAAGCGGGCTGATGCTTCTTCTGCTCCCAAGTGACTTTCTGGAGCTTTCCAAGGATGCATGTCATCCGAGTAACACACTGCTGAGTATAGGAGGAAAGCATCTGCCCCCCAAAACACTGACCATGTTTTCAGCACAGAGACTGCAAGAGCATTCTGCTGTGGTGTGCACAGCGCTTGTAAGAAAGGGCCCCCAGACGTACCATGGAGCTCTTCACGCTCTGCAGCAGGCGCTCGTGCTGCTCCGCTATGGCCAGGGCAGCCGAGTGGACCTTCTGGTAGATGGCCTCCCCATCTCGCGTTTGAAAGACAAACAGCCCTTCACCAGTCTCACACATCCTGTGAAAACAAAGACAGAGGGCTTCTGAAAGCCAGCTTCTCCAAGCTCAATGCACTCAGAGCCCGGAACAACCCAAGATCAGCTTCATTTTTTTGTATGAGATCAGGATTCCTGTTCACATGTGTTGAACAGAGTTAACTGGAATCACAGTGTTTGACAAATTGTCATTAATACAGACAAGCGGGCAGGGAACCAGTCACTTCGAGCCAACGGGGTGGTGCCCCGTGTTTTCTGTCCTGAAGGTTTTGTTGGAGGTTAACGAACAAATGGTTTCTGGGCTTTCAGTACAATTCCTCTACTTCCCAAAACTGTCAAAGAGGACACCAGGGCGAGGCCTTCCCAGCACAGCTCACAGCTCAGAGACTCACCAGAAATGGGGCCTTTCAGCTCAGAGGTGAGAACGGGTTCTATGGCTCTCAGACTCTGACCTGATCCTCCTTACAGACAATGGCTTGAAGAATGATTTTATTTCTGAAATCAGCTCTGCTTTCCAAAATCATCGATCCAATTTTACTCCAGATTTTCACTCCATGTGATAAATCAAACGTAGCCAAGAGTATTTTAAACAGACATAACTTGAACCAATGTGTGGAATGTAAGAGAAACAGGGAACTCAAGGAAAGACATGTGGGTTTCATCATTAATGTCAGGAATTAAGAGGGGAATCATCTCTACCTCAGGCTGTTAAAAAACAGAAATGAATTGCATTGGTAAGGGAGACTGGCACATACAATTAGACCAGAACCCAGTGTGTTTTAACCAAGGATGCGTGTGTGTCTGTGTTTTCTAAGTATGCTTAGTGCTCAGTCGTGTCCGACTCTTTGCAACCCTGTGGACTATAGCCCGCCAGGCTCCTCTGTCCCTGGGATTTCCCAGGCAAGAACACTGGGATGGGCTGCCATCTTCCTTTGTCAGGGGATCTTCCCGACCCAGGGATGGAGCCCATGTCTCCTGTGTCTCCTGCATTGCAAGAGCACGTATATACATATATATATTTGTATACACACACACAAGATACATATATATACAGTGATTTGGGCATACATAATTAATGAATGTATTCAATTATTCTAAATATTTTTGAAGACTTGGATAATTTTCAAAAGAATTTTTTTTTACAGTACAGTTCTGATTTTAATTACATATATCAACAGTTAACCAAGAGGTTGTTTTTGTTTTAAAGAACACTATTCAATTATTACATTGTTTACAATTATTAATAATTAGTTATTCTAAGACACAATCCCTCTCCTTCCACCTCTGAAACTCTTACTGCAAACTGAATATTGGCCTGACTGCCTGAGTTTTGCTCACATCTAGAGATTCACATCAAAAGAACTTTTTAATACAGCATGGAAACCAAACCAATTTTCAACCCAAACTACTGTTAATGATTTTATCTATTCCAGTCTATGCAATTAGTGCAGTAAAACAGGAAGATTTATCCTTATCTAATTATCTAAGGTTGGCTCAATATCCCGGCCATATGGCAGTCTTCAGCATGTATAGCATAGAGTATGTTAATTGGCTTGAATTTCACTAGTATGGACCATGTAAGAAGAAAGAGAAACACTAGAAGGCTCTTTCAACAAACTAACATTAAAACTAGCTTATGAGGTTGTCTGTGTGATTTTAATTGTCATTTTAATTCAAAGAATTAAAAACTAAAATTCAAAGCATTTTTACTCAAGTCCTGTTTTGTTCCTGAAGACTTCCTAAAATACTCCCCTCCTCAGCTATCCACTCTCTACTTGACCGACCACAGAAACGGGACTCTGTCACTTGGCACTCAGTTCTGCAAGGTTTTCACTTGTTTTCACACTTCTTTTTTTGCACCAAATACGGAAATGTAACTTGTTAGGAGAAGGGTGACTTCAATCGATTATTTAAGAAAAAGAAGTGGCCTTCTGTTTCTTTTAGGGCAGAGGTCATCATTTATTTACTTACTTAGATGTCAACCTTGATTTCAGAAAGTATGAAGGTTCCTGTTAACTGGGACATACTTACAGGATGACTGATCCATATAACAGCAAACCCGCAACTGTGTTTCTAAAGCTTGATGACCCAGGGACTGTAAGGCTTTTGTAACCGCAGCCCACAGTAACGGAGTTTAGAGTGTGATCAAATACTCCGCTGATCTATTTAGTCTATCATCTAGGTGACATCTAGCTATCTATTCATCTATCAACTTATGAAATGCTGATGTTTTCTCTTCTGCTTTTAATACTAGTGGTGAAGTGCTTAATTTACATAATGACTCACTAATTGGCGAGAACTCTGAAAAAAATCACTCTTTCACCCACTGTCTGCTTTTGGTTAACATCATGAATCCACCACAACCATCCTTTGGTGACATTTGATTCAGTGATTACTGTGATCAGAAATGAAGGAAATCCAGAGAGCATCAAGTATTCCTGAAAGTCACGGGCTTTCCCTGGCTTCACCTGAGGATCTGAGAGACACACACACACAAACCCTTACACACACACACATATACACACTCACACACACACAAACCCTTACACACACACACACATATGCATACATATACACACTTACACACACACACTGACCACTTACAGAAAGTAACAGGAGTTACAACCTCAAATTCCATCAGGGTTTAGACAAAGAGCATGAATGAATGGAGGCAGAGACCTCCCACAACATAGAGCTTCACAGACGATCAGGCATTTACACGGGGAAATGGTGAGCCCCAGTGCAGCCACACTTCTGATCATTTAAGAGAAACCAGAAATCTTGAATTTTTATAGGAAATAATCTGAATTTTTAATGTTGCTACTTTTTCCATTTTCTTTAAGCTGTGGAGGTCAAAATGCCATTTAAGGACCATATCTGGCCGGGAGGCCACCAGTTTGCATTAGGGGACAAAAATGCACTAAAGATCTCTAAATAGATCAGAAATTAGGCCTCTGGTTTGCATTGCATTCATCCGTACATTCAAAGGCATATGCCCTTCAGTGGGAAAGTGTGGCCCAGAAAGTGTGGATAATGAACAAAAATTGACCTCAGAGGCTCTTCCATAGGTCTCTGCGAACCTCCATCCACGAGCTCTTTTATTTCATTCACACACTGCCCCCAACCCAACAGATTTGTTTGGTGCTGTTTCATAAGCAGCTTTACGACGCATTAAAAATGTTGCTGGGGGCCTTCAGTAAAATAATGGGCCAACTCCCCAAGGCAAGTCAGAAGAAAAGGGGAGGGGGGGAGGAAAGGAAAGGAAGTCAAAAGAAAAGCACATGAAAGGAGTGATGGTCTTACATAACCTCGTACGGCAGCGTCTGCCTCACACAAGACGGGGCAAAGATGTTCTGGTTCACCGGCCACAGACCTGCAAATGCCCACGTGTGAACCGACTCCTTTCTCTCTCTACCCTCTGACTGTGACCGCGGGCACTTTAGCTAATATCCCAGAGGCTCCAGCACTCTTTCCTGATAGACATACACTAACAGAAACCAGCTGACAGACACCCAGAGAAAGAAAAATAAGGAGTTTAAGCCGGACCTCCTTCTGTCCTTCGAGAGGATAAGGATTTGGATACAAGAATGCCATGTCCACACAGATGCACTTAGAGCGCTGACGTCCTCAGTAACTGCTTTACCTAAAAGCCACGCATGCCACTCCAAACCATGAACTATGCACCTGGCTAAGAACCCATCGAAAAACCAAGAGCTCGGAAAGCACTGGGAAATTCAGTCCTTCATACACACGGTAAGTGTGTATCGAGGCTGTGGGAAGAAGAAGCGTAGCAGAGGTACCAGACTACCCGGCTGGCTTGCCCCGTGCCTGCTTTGAGGCCCGGGACGTGTCCGTAAACCTCCCAAAGCCTGCACTGCCCATCTGAAAAGTGAATATAATGATGGCAACTGTCACCTAAATTGCATTACAAGTATTAGATGTGATACACAGAACGCACACAGCATGTCTTCAAATCACGTGGATGGGAGCCCCACGTGGGCAGACTGTTTTCTGACTTACTCACCGCTTTTCCAGGACCCAGCACGGGCCTCGGCCTTTATCTGGTGCCCAATAAATGACTGTAGGGGCCTCCCTGGCAGCTCAGAGGTAAAGGATCCGCCTGCCAAGCGGGAGACTCAGGTTCGATCCCTGGGTCGGGAAGATCTCCTGGAGAAGCGAATGGCAACCCACTCCAGTCTTCTTGCCTGGGAAATCCCGCAGACAGTGGAGCCTGGTGGGTACAGTCCATGGGGTCGCAAAAGAATCAGACACGACTTAGCGACTGAGCACAAGAACAAAGTCACTGTAGAAGAGATGAGGAGACAGCAGGCGGGACTGGGAAAGGAGTTGCTGGGAACGTGACCCAGGCTTCCTCGCCACATGGAATCAACGTGCGAGACACTCAGGCTTCTGAGCAGGGACAGCTCTGTG
>NW_011494715.1:9126675-9131501 GCF_000754665.1 Bison bison bison | reverse complement strand
TATTTTAAATCAACTCATTTTTTTTCTCTTAAACAAATATGTTGTAAATGGGATGATCAAATCCATATCATGAACCAGGAGGCTCTGCCATAAATTGGAAGTAGACATGAACAGAAATGCGACGAAACCCTCCGTTTCGGGCCTCTGTCCAAGATTCAAGCTGAGCGCTCGCTCACTTTTCAGTCACGGGCCAGCCGCGTCTCAGTCTCTGCGACCCCATGGGCTGCAGCACGCCAGGCCTCCCTGTCTGCCTCTATCTCCGGGAGTTTGCTCAAACCCACGTCCATCAAGTTGGAGACGCTCTCTAACGATCTCATCCTCTGCCACCCCCTTGTCCTTTTGCCTTCAGTCTTTCCCAGCGTCAGTGCCTTGTCCAATGAGTTGGCTTTTCCCATCAGGTGGCCAAAGTAGTGGAGCTTCAGCTTCAGCATCAGTCCTTCCAATGAATAGTCAGGGTTGATTTCCTTTAGGATGGACTGGTTCGTATTCCCTCTCAGTAACACACAGGTAAATTAGAAACTGTTAGAGGATGCACTGTTTTAAGACATGTGGCATGAACTGTGTTACTTCTCCCTTTACTAATAAAGGGAAGAGTTTAGGTGTTTGTTATTAAGGAAAAAAAAAAAAAAGACAGCAGGCAACCCACTGAAATGGTTCTCTATAATTTAGTCAAAAAGGTAACTGAAGAGAAAATGACTTCATCCCTGGAAGAGTCACATTCAGTTAACACGATGTCTCTACCACCTAAAGTCACCTCCCACTGCGGGGAGATACACATGCAGTTTGCAGAGCCCTGCTCTGGGGGCGCAGGAGACAGGACCTCCCCGTCCCAGCTCCCTTGCATGCTGTGACCTTGGGCAAGTCTCTGGCCTCTTGAAGCCAGCCTCATGTTTCTAATATGAGTAATAAACTCACCCAAACTTCAGAGGGCAGTGGGAAATCTTGTTTTATATTTAGCAAAGGACCTGACATCAAGTAAACATTTAATTAGGACTGGGTGTTGTTACCTGAGCTCTTTAAAACGTCAAAGCCAACGAGGACGATGTCCTCGGGGAAAACGTCACGAGACAGACACAACCACAGCCTAGAGGGAAACGTGGGTGACCGCAGCCCGGGACGCAGGTGCCCGTGGGTGACCGCAGCCCGGGACGCAGGTGCCCAGGAAAGCAGGCGTGCAGCAGGGCAGGCACGCCCGAGGCCGCCTGACAGCACGGCAGTGGAAACCCCTTCCTTGGGAGCAGAATCATGAACTCAGACAGATGAAGTTTCCCTTTAAGGAGAGAATCCGAGAGTCCACTGTCACTGAATAAAAACTATTATGATAAGGGGTTTTCCCTGGTGGCTCAGTGGTAAATAATCTGCCTGCCAAGGCAAGACACGTGGGATCAAAAGTCTGATCCCTGATCCAACAAGATGCCACACGCCTCAGAGCAAACAGGCCCACGCGCCACAACCACGGAGCCTGTGCTCCAGAGCCCAGGAGTCACAGCCGCTAAACCCTCGTGTTGCTGAAGCCCCTGTGCTCCAGGGCCCGTGCTCCAGGGCCCGTGCTCCGCAGCAAGAGGAGCCACCACGATGAGCAGCCTGGCCACCACAACTAGAGAGGAGCCCCTGCTCGCCCAGCTAGAGCAAGTCTGAGCAGCAGGGAAGACCCAGCACGGCCAAAAATAAATTAATTAAAAAAAAAGATGATCCTTAAAAGAAACCCCAAAAACGATGACGGGAAATATCGTGTGTTTTGTTTCTCCAGCTCCAGGAAGCTCCAGGTGTCCGTCCTGAAGTGTCAGCCACACCTTAACAACGGAGCGATCAGGATGAAGACAAAGGCCCCGATCCCAGCGCGCGCTGCTATATGCTGTCCTCTCTCCCAGGGGTTTGTCTTCAGTGTCGCCAGGGCTCCTGTGACCAGACCCCTCACACACACACACAAACGTCAGGATCGCTTTTCAGATACACGTCCTAACCCTCCTGTGTGTGGGTTGAAGGTTTGCGGGGGAGAAAATGAACTATCCGAAGCCATGCAACCGGCTAGAATAAGAGAGGGTGGCAGTTTATTACTCGCATCTGTTCCCAAAGATTTAACATGTAAACACAGTCAAAGAGGGATGATGACTTTTATCTTCCTTTTTTGCTTTTTTAAGCCAAGACCTCGATCTAAGTCTTTCTGTCAAGGATGCATTTTTCCTCATCCTTCCAGATATAGCAGTTTATAAGGAGCTGGTTGGAAATGAAATGCTAGTCTCAGTTTTTAAACTCAAAGATCATGTTCAGTTGCTCAGTCATGTTCGACTCTTTGTGACCCCATGGACTGCAGCACATGAGGCTTCCCCGTCCTTCAATATCTCCCAGAGTTTGCTCAAACTCATGTCCATTGAGCTGGTGATGCCATCCAGCCAGCTCATCCTCTGTCATCCCCTTCTCCTCCTGCCTTTAATCTTTCCCAGCATCAGGGTCTTTTCCAATGAGTCAGCTCTTCACATCAGGTGGCCAAAGTATTGGAGCCTCAGCTTCAGCATCAGTCCTTCTGATGAATATTCAGGGTTGATTTCTTTAGGATGGACTGGTCTGATCTTGCAGTCCAAGGGACTCTCAAGCACTCTCAAGAGTCTTCTCCAGCACCACTAATTAGCTTTACCTGATGAGATGAAAAGCGTGTATAGGGAAACTGCTGAACACAGCTTGATGATAACGTGTCCAAAACGGATGCATTGTCAGCCTACCCCCACAGACCCCCACTTTGGCAAGCTCTGCAGTTTTAGCTGCTTCTGGGGAGTCATGAACTCCTCTATTTTTCTCCTAACCCACATCCAACCAGTGAGTAAGTTTCTTGGGCTTTAGCTTCAAAACGCTTAAGCCCACTTTCACTCACTGCTACCAGAGTCGTCACAGCCACACTGCCCCTTCCCTGAGCATCGCCGTGACGCTCCTCTAACTGGTTTTAGTCAGACAGAGTCTAATTTAAAAAAAACGAAACCAGACCATGTCACCTCGTTGCTTAACACTCCCTGTGTAGCCGAGAACTTATCATTGCTTAGTCACTAAGTCAGGTCTGACTCCTTGGGACCCCATGGGCGGCAGCATGCCAGTCCTCCCTGTCCTTCACTATCTCCTGGAGTTTGCTCAAACTCATGTCCATTGGTCCATTGAGTTGGTGATGCCATCCATCCGTCTCATCCTCTGTCGCCCCCTTCTCCTCCTGCCCTGCTTTCCCAAGTCAAGAATTTCATCTTGTCCAACAAGAGTTCTGATCTTTCCCATGGGCTCCTGGGAGGTCAGGGGTTTTGCTTGCCTGGGGTTCCTGACCAGGCAAAGAGTAACAATATGGTTCATGATGAGCTTTGGGTCACGTGGCATCTGTGCACCTGGAGCTGGAGATCTCCACCTGTGCAGTCGATGACTAACCCACCGTGCAGGCGATGGAGGCTCAACACTCGGATGCTGCAGGTCAGGGAGCGCCCCGGCTGGCAGCGTTCTGTGTGAAGGTCACACACTGAGACCAGGAAACATCACCTGCTTCCTCTGCTCCCCATCGCCTGCCCGTCCTCTCCTGGCTGACGTTAGTCTGTGTCGTCTCTGTAATGAGCTATGAGTTTCATAGCTTTCAGTGAATTCTGAGTCATCCCAGCAAATGATTCCACCTTTGTGGTATGGGAACCCCTGAACTTGAAATCGGTGTCGGAAGAGAGACAGGTCTCGGGGACCATTTCTTCAGACTGTGCAGCTCCCAGTGGCTCCCACGTGGTTAGGACCAAAAGCCAGACTCTTGCCCGTGGCCCCCGAGCCCCACACGGCCTGGGCCTGCCACGCCTCCGCCTCCGTCACGCGGCGCTTCCCTTCCACCTGTTCCGCTCCAGCCCTGCGGCCGCCTGGCTCTGCTCTACACACTCCCCCTCCACACCCCTACTCGTGCCGGAATCCTCTCCCGTCAGATCCCACGTGGCTCGCTCCCTCACCCCTTTCAGGCCTCCAACTCATACGTCACTGACCGAGCAAAGCCAGTCCTCTCGCCCTTTTTAAACCTGGGCCCCCGTCTGGCACTTTCCATCACCTTATTTTCCATATGGGACTCACATGTCCCAACATCTATTTTACTTTTTCTTAATGTTTGCTATTGCCTGTATCTCCTCTCCTCTGGAGAGTACATTTCAAAACTGAACATCAGTTTTATTTATTGCTACATCCATGCTGTTTGGAACCACACGAGCTCTTAGGGTGCACTCAGGGAATGTATGATGAAAGAACGGTTCATTTTCACTAGCCCTTTACTAGAATTCTGAGGCAGTGTCACACATAGAGTGCTCACATCCACTAGAGGGCCATCACCTACGAGAAAATGGTCTCACCACACCAATGGCCAACGGGTGAAAAATGCCTGTAAAAAGTGCCCAGCATCACTAACCATCAGGGAAATGAAGCTCACAATGAAATACAATCTCATACCTGTGAGAATGGCTACTGTGAAAAGGGCAAGAGATGACAAGTGGTGATAAGGACGCAGAGAAAAGGAAATCCGTGTGCACTGCCGGTGGGGATTTAAATTGGGGCAGCCACTGTGAAACACGGTATGGTGCTTCTTCAAAAGAACAGAGTTGCCAAAAGATCCAGCAATTCCACTTCTGGCATATTTCCAGAGGACATGAAGTCACCATCTCAAAGAAATGTCAGCACGCCTGTGTTCACTGCAGCATTGTTTACCACGGCTGAGACGCGGGAATCACCAGAGAGTCCACTGACGCGTGAGTGGGTAAGAAGCAACACACGGGAATATCACTGAGTTGCAGAAAAGAGAAGAAACTCCTGCCAGTCTCGACAACGCGGATGGACCC
>NW_011494715.1:9124897-9126575 GCF_000754665.1 Bison bison bison | reverse complement strand
AATGGACCCTGGGGGCATTATGCTAGGTGAAGCAGGTGAGAGCAAGAGAGACAAATACTGTGTGATCTCACTGACTTGTGGAATCTTAAAAAAGCCAAACTCACAGACACCACGAATAGAAAGGTGGTTACCAGGGGTTGGGGGGAGAAAAACAGGAGATGTTGGTCTAAGGGTATAGACTTCCAGCTGGAAGGTGAATTCTGGAGATCTAATGTACAGCTGCGGCCCATCTGGAAGACAGCAGATCTTAAGTGTTCTCACCACTAAAAGGGGTAATTATGTGAGGCTGGAATGGAGCAGGACCGCATGGTCCCTGCCCCCCAACCTCCAGCCATGCCCTCTGCCTGCCTTCTGTCTGTGGGAAACCTTAGTCAAAGAATACCTTTAATCAGAAAAGTGAGAAATGCTGAAACAAAGGAAAACAGTCAAGGGAGACTAAGCGGTAATAATGCAGTCATTAAGCATCACCAAGGACCTTTAGTTCTTCCTCGAGGGCTGTAGATGACACTCTGTGCCACGTCCTGTGAGCTGTCTTACAGATTCCAAAACCCCAGGTGGAGGAGTTAACTATGTGATGACCAGACTGTTCCCAGGACATGAGGGACCACAGCAGAGAACTGGCCACAAATAAACGGGGACAAACAGACCCTGGGACTGAAGACGAGCTGTGAAACAGTCAAGATGCTGCGGTCAGACCACCGATGACCGACGAGAAGGTGACCGTGCTGCTCGGCATGCCCCGCCCCCCAGCTGTGTCTGTCAAAGCTCTCACCCCTGCTTGTCAGCAGGGGCTGGACAGACATCCACCACCCTCACCGGCCCCCACAGCTGCCGGCATCTGAAATGCAGCAGACTTTCCTTTCCAGCAGCCTGGCCTGTTTGTTGGCAGCCGGACCCCGCCTGCATACTCTTTCAGTAGGTAGGTGACGACGGTGTTAACGAACCTTATCATGGTGATCCTTCCGCAACACATACATGTATCAAATCATCACCATGAACATCTTAGACTTAAATGATGTTCTATGTCATTGGTGCCTGAATAAAGCTAGACAAATAAATAAATTAAATACAAATACACCTTACATTTTTTTAAAGATGGCCACAAGACAGGAGGCATTGATGAGTGTCTAATTTCTTTTTCCAAAGATCATAAGAAAGTCATCCTTTCCTTTAGGGATTTCATATGCTAAGACCATAGACGTTCAGAGGCAAAGGGGACTTGGTTAAGCGTCTTACGATGGCCCTGACTGTGTTCACACCTGAACACCTAGCACAGCGCCTGGCAGAGAACAGACGTGCAATCGTGAACGATCTACTAAAGATGAGGATTGAAGAGGTCACTTCCTGGAGTACAAAGGGGACTCTCCCTTCTGGTTTCACACATGCCTCCACGCAAGGAATGCTTATAATGCTTGTCACTTTTATAATTACAGTTACTTTTTAGATCAATGCTAATGAAGAATGAACAGCCATATAAGTACAACTGTAGCTTCTGTTTGCTTTCAAAAGAAGAATTTCGCTTCTTCTGAGCAAGACCGTGTGGGATCAAGCATATTTATATACTTCGCAATGGCCTATGTGGCTCCCCGATGGCTCAGTGGTGAAGAATCCACCTGCCAACGCACGAGAGGCGGGGCTGATCCCCGGGTCAGGGAGAGCCCCCCGGGGGGAAAAGGGG
>NW_011494715.1:9116846-9124797 GCF_000754665.1 Bison bison bison | reverse complement strand
TGGTGAAGAATTCACCTGCAAATGCAAGAGATGCGGGTCTGATCCCTGGATCAGGAAGATCCCCTGGGGAAGAAAAGGGCAACACTCCAGTATTCTTGCCCTGGAAATCCCACTCCAGTACTCTTGCCCGGGAAATCCCACTCCAGTACTCTTGCCCGGGAAATCCCACTCCAGTATTCTTGCCTGGGAAATCCCACTCCAGTATTCTTGCCCGGGAAATCCCATGGACAGAGGATCCTGGAGGGCTACAGTCCAGGAGGTCACGAAGAGCTGGACATGACTTAGCAACTAAACAACAACCATGACCTATGTGGGAAAAGAATAAACAGGTGGATATATGCGGATATATAAAGGTTCCTTTGTGTAACCTGAAACTAACATAACATTGTAAATCAACCATACTCCAAAAAAAAAAAAAATTAACAGTTCTCTAATCAACATAGTAGGAAACACGGAATACATTTGCTAATTTGCTTTCAATCCTTTAGTAAGAATGAATATACGTTCTATAAAATACTTAGAAGTAAGAGATTACTAAGTAGCTTGTAATCAAGAAGACAAATAGAGAATACCCAAAGATTTATATTAGAATAACGGTCCTTTTTTTACCTTAAACTCATCAGTTAGAGGAAGATAAAATTTTCTTCTTCAATGAAATGTTAAATAGTCTCTTAAAGCAGACTGTTTTACCAATTAGTATTGTTTTTAAAGTGATATACAGAAGACACAGATGACTTCTTTTCCAAGACTGTTCAGATGCCTTTACATCCAAAAAAGCCTTTTTCACCAATTTCTGCACTCCATTTAAGAAAAAGGATGGGTCTATGCAATGTCAGTTTTAACATGTTCTTGGCATACTTCAAAGTTTCTCTTAAAACGATGTCAAAAGCACAAGAGAGACATTCCTCGGCTGGTAGAGAGAGGCGCCCAGGGGTGGTACTCATCCCCGGTGTCCTGCCACACGTCACCTGATCCCCTCCCATCCTTGCAGGCGCTGAACCCAGGGCGTCCATTTAAATCAGTCAGGAGGTGGGGCGGGGCCTGGCGCTGACAGTGGGACCTGGGCAGCCAGCTGTGAAATTCACAGGGCAACTGACTGGGCACCTGGCACCGTGCTTCAGAAAGTAACGTTTACAGAACAGTTCCTCGGGGATGTTGCTGCAGTTACAACTCCATGTCAACTGGATCTTCCCGTAAAAATTCAGAGACCCTGCCAGTCTGATCTGCTTCACTGATGTTTCAGGGCTTCCAAGTGGAAAGAAACAAATAGAAGACTAGAAAATACTCAAAAATAAAATAAGCAACGTGTCCCTTCCCCTGCCTCCCACCCTCCCCATAAGCTAATTGTTCTTTATCTCTGGGGGCAATGAGTAGCAATTAATTGTGCAATTGCACTTTATTATAGACTACAGATTATTTATCAACTCCGGATTTCTTAAAAAAAAAACAGAAACCCACAGAGGAATGGTTAGATTTGCCTACACTGGGAAAGAGAGGGATAAACACAATCTAGAAGACTCTTAACAACCTTTGGTCATGATACTGCAGCACAGGAGAGATGAATGATCCTGACTGTAAGTGCTGTACTCAGAACCAAAAGGACAAACAGGAGGTTGCGGAGTTAAACTACGATAATTATGCACAAGTGCTGGTTGTGTAGTATGCCTTCTCTTCCTTCGCTCTGTAGAGGTCATTAAGAACTAGGCTGTGAAAGTGTTAGTCACTCAGTCACGTCTGATTCTTCGCAACCCCACAGACTGCAGCCCGCCAGGCTCCCCGTCCATGGGATTTTCCAGGCAAGAACACTGTCGTACCCATTCCCTTCTCCAGGAGATCTTCCCGAACCACAGACTGAACCCAGGCCTTCTGCACTGCAGGCAGATTCTCTGCTGTCTGAGCCACGGGGGAAGTCCAAGAACCAGGCTAGAGGGCACATACGTAACTCATGACTGATTCATGTTGTTATAGCAGAAACCAACTCAACATCGTAAAGCGATTATCCTCTGATTACAAATGAATTTTACATAATTATTTAAGAGAAAGAACTAGGCTAACCTAGTAGAGCTGTCACACTTAGCCTTCTTAGGAATCTTAGGGCTGGGGAGTAAGAAGACCTGCGTGTATTTCTGAATCCGCCTTTCACTCACTGCTCTGGTGTGCCTTTGGATCAGTTGCACCGATGCCCAAGCTTCCTCTTAGGATGTGAATAATAATATCCCCTGGTTTATATGACCAGCAAATGACTTAAATGAGATAGTGTGTATAAAATGTTTCATATAACAACTTTCTTACAGCAGTTAAGTGAAAGTGTTAGTCGCTCAGTTGTGTCCGACTCTGTGACCCCATGGACTGTAGCCTGCCAGGCTCCTCTGTCTATGGAAATCTCCAGGCAATACTGGAGTGGGTTGCCATGCCCTTCTCCAGGGGATCTTCCCGAGCCAGGGACAGAACCCAGGTCTCCCGCACTGCAGGCAGACTGTTTACCATCTGAGCCACAGGGAAGCCCCTTGCTTACAGTACAGGCTCAGTAAATATCAGTAGTCATTCAATGGTTGACATGCCTGCTACAGTATGGACCTGACAATTCTTTGTTGCTAGGGGTTGTTCTCTACAGGTTACGCTGTGACAACTAAAAATGCCTCCAGATACCGCCAAGTGTCCTTTGGGGGCAAAATCACCCCCTGGTTGAGAACCACTGTTCTGTATCTCAGCACCGTGATGAGTGATATTGCTAATTATAGTCAAATAGCTGCCTTTCTTTAATTGCTTTGAGCAGTAATTAAATACTCTGTTGGACACACTTTGTTAAGATTTTTTTTTAAACTTCACAGGTCTTCCGAAAACGTCAGTACCTCCTTCCGGCTTTGCGAGAACCGCACCATTCCACAAAGTCCTCAAAGCAGCTCCTGACACGGAGTCAACACCTGTAAGAATCTACTTCTCTTCTGTTCACTGACGGTGTGAGAAGATCTCAAGGCTCCTGGAGGACCCAAGTGGAGTCAGGGTGACGCCATCTAGAAGGAGCAGGACTGTGAGATACAACCCAGGATCCTCATCTGGCCTCTGAGTCAGCCCAAGCCTGAAGCCAGCCGTGCCACCTGCACTGGCTCTGAGGGTCCGTGGATCTCTCTGCTCTTTGCATCCCTTTGGGTTGACACAATTGCCTAGTACCTGCCAGGCGTTAACGTGGGTGTTTGTCTATGCACCCTTGTTAATCTTCACAGCCATCTTGTGGGAGACAGAATATTACACTCATTTCACAGGTGGCTGATGGAAGCGCAGAGAGTTAACTCATTCACTCAAGGTCCCACAACCAGTATGAGATTAACTCTAATTTCATTTCCTCCGACTCCCAGCCTAGCTTATTACACACACCCCATTGTCAATCTTGGTGCCTCAAAATGGGCCATTCAACAGGAATAACACTTAGTTTCAACTCAAACACAGGTTCTGTCCAGATGGAGCAGAATTCTGCCTGAGGTCTTTGGAAAGACTGCCTGTGTCCTAGAGGGGAATGCTGTGATGCCTTTGCAGACGCATGCTGGATATGTGAAAACCACTTGCCTGGAGAGACTTAACTCCTGTTCACCTATCAATGTAAGACAAGGAGGAAATTATCTTAGTTAATATGAAACTGCCTTGTTTTGAACACATCCAAAAATAGCCAAGGGAAAAAATTATCTTCACTAATAAAGCAAGGCAGATATGAAATCTTCACACTTGGGGGAACATGAACGATCTTATTATCCTGAGCATCTTGATGGTAACTATAAAAATCCATCTAATTTGAGGTTCAGGCAAAATATAAAATGGTAATATCACCTTGCATTTAATACTGTCTGGATCCTGCAAACCCAGTCCTGCTCCAAAAGTTACTATAACAAAATCTCAAAGACACTATTTAATAGAAGCCCAGCACCTTCTGGGTCATCTATATGCATCACTGCTTTTACCTACAACCACCCCAAAAGGAAGTTAATTACTTAGATAAACATAAAAGGGAAGTTAAACACTTCATCCACAGTCAACAGCTAATAAAAAACAGAGATCAGACTCCACTGCTGGCTTTCAAGACAGAGGAAGGGGACTATGCACCAAAGAGTGTGGGTAGCCTCTAGAAGGTGCAGACGGCTGGCAAGAAAACAGGAAACTCAGTCCTACAACATGGAGCTGAACTCAGCCCACAGCCCGAATGAGGCTCAAAGCAGGTTTATCCCCAGAACCTTGAGAAAAATCTTGCTTTGTGAATCGTAGAGCAAAGAGCCAGCTGAGCCAGGCTGTGTCTCGACTTCTGACCTGATAAACGGCTGTGACTTTTAAGTAAAAAAATACATATAAATAAATCAATTGCTCCCACTCAGTGTTTAAAGAAAAAGAATAGAGATCAGACCTTAGGGTTTCTCTGACTCCCAAACCAGGGCCCCTTATGCACACAGCACGCTGTCTGAGAAAGGAGTCAGGTCCTGAGAGCACAGCCCAGCACTTGGCCTTCTGACCATTCATTCGGTCTCCAGTTTGCACAGCCCCACAAAGCACGACCACTGAACAAGAATGCTGTTCAAAATCCACACATGTCCCAGGTCCCTACAACATCTGAGGCACAGCGCTGTGGGGATGAGCTGTAGGTGTTACAGTTTCTAACCACTGGGGTGCTTGCACGAAATACCCCGAAGGACAGAACACAGAGAGGAAAGTCATGAACTAAAAAGCGCTTTCATTTTCCAAGTCAGTGTTCATGCTGTGGTCAAAGACAATCGGAATAGTTTGGAAACTCACGTCTTCAGTGTACCTTCTTTTCCTCCACCACTTCTTGCACTCGAGCTACGTATACTCTTCCCACATCCACATCGGCCACCTCTGTCCTCTCACTTACAGAATGTGAACACACTTACACAACAACACACACACAATCACACACACACAATCACACAATAACACAACACACACAATAACACAATAACATAAACCATAACAACACATGCACAATAACACACACACAACAACACAATAACACAGATTAACACAATAACATACACAATAACTAACATACACAGTAACATGCAAGAAAAATGGAAAAATATGAATTTTGGATTAAATGTTGCCCAACTGGAGAAGGGAATGGCAAACCACTTCAGTATTCTTGCCTTGAGAACCCCATGAACAGTATGAAAAGGCAAAATGATAGGACACTGAAAGACGAACTCCCCGGGTCAGTAGGTGCCCAATATGCTCTGAAGCTGAAACTCCAGTACTTTGGCCACCTCATGCGAAGAGTTGACTCATTGGAAAAGACTCTGATGCTGGGAGGGATTGGGGGGCAGGAGGAGAAAGAGGATGAGATGGCTGGATGGCGTCACCGACTTGATGGACCTGAGTCTGGGTGAACTCCCGGGAGTTGGTGATGGACAGGGAGGCCTGGCGTGCTGCGATTCATGGGGTCCCAAAGAGTTGGACACGACTGAGAAACTGAACTGACTGACAAAATGGGCCCTTAACATGTTGATCAATGCAGAACTCTCCTGCAAGTCAACATGAAATATGAGTGGGGAATGATGTGAGGTGTACAGCCAACAGATAAGTCTACTTTCAATGACAAAACACCTTTCATACCCATCGTCACTGGCTACAGTTTATACATAAATGATTTTGGAGGGAATCTTGATGGTCCAGCAGTTAGATCCTTCACTTCAACTGCAGGGGGCAGGGTTCAATCCCTGGTTGGGGAACTAAGATCCCATAAGTCACGAGGCATGGCCAGAAATATTAAAAATGATAATAAATGATTTCTGACACCGAAACAGGGAGAAATACCCACCTTCCCAAACAAATTCTTAATTTTCTATCAAGATTTCCCTATAAGGGTAATAAACAAGTAATTCTGACTTAAGGACACTGCTCTAAAGATTAAAGTTTTACTTGCTAATGCAAGAAACTTTGTGTCTCTGAAAGACTCACTGATGTGTTTATACCATTTCCATTTCCAGGTTCTTAAAATGTAAACAGACCAGAGAAGAGCTGCATGGGTGAGAAGGCTTTAAACACTTTCTAGAATAATTGTAAGAGCACTGACTCGATCATCTATCTGAAAAGGGAATTTTAAATAATTGGGCAATGTTTATACTGAGGTGAGCAGATTAGTGTGAGTGGAGCATTACTATGGCATATTCACATGGAGCAGAGTTTTATGTGTTTAGAAGTCATGTCATTATTCTTATTATGTCAAGTACCCTACTCCTGTGAGGGGAGAACTGTCTACTTTATAAACCAAAAACAAAAACCTTTTAAAGTCACAAGTTGATTTTTTTCAACTTTAAAATCAGGCCATATACAGAAGAACTTGGATTTCTTAAAATTTAGAAAGAAAGATTGAGAGCAGGAGGAGAAGGGGACGACAGAGGATGAGATGGTTGGATGGCATCATCAACTCAATGGACATGGGTTTGGGTGGACTCCAGGAGCTGGTGATGGACAGGGAGACCCGGCGTGCTGCGGTTCATGGGGTCGCAAAGAGTCAGACACGACTGAGCGACTGAACTGAACTGAGTCATTTGAAATTCTAAAATATAAAATTGGATCTGCAGTGTTTCCGAAAAAAGAGCATACATTCTGAGGAAAGAGGGTGACAATAAGATGCTGATTAGACTAATATTTTGTAGCTAATGATCAACCCCATATTACTGCACCCCCTTCTCTCTCCAAAATTAACTTTGAAAAGGAAACAGGAAAAGCCTCGAAAGTACTTATTAGGTATTGCAGTAACCAAGTTATGAAATCAATCTCTTCTTAATATTAGTGTCATTCGTTACTGTGTGAGAAAAATAGATTAAACTTAATAAACTGCAACTTGAAAAATATCAACAGCCCCTAATGTTGATAATCTACCACAGTTAGTTCAGTGAGGAAACATAGATATCAAAATAGGAGTTTTCCAAAAACGAGGAAGTTGGCCTCTGTTCAGCATGACCTGGGAAGAGTACAATCTTAGCACTGGTACCTACTTCAACGTCAGGTTGTGGTATGGGCTCAAACCGTGTAATGAAAATTTCACATCACATTCATGAAACATCAGCCCCGTCCCTGGAAAACAAAGCCATGCTGAATATGCGAACAGTGGTTTAGTTGGTAAAGAATCTGCCTGCAACGCAGAAGACACGAGTTCAATCCCTGGGTCCAGAAGATCCCCTGGAGGAGGAAAAGGCAACCCACTCCAGTGTTCTTGCCTGGAGAGTCCCACGGACAGAGGAGCCTGGTGGGCTACAGTCCTTGGGGTCACAGAGTCAGACACGACTGAGCGACTAACCCACCACACCATTCACAGCATCACAGTCACAGGTCCAGGCGTCTCCCCAGTGTGCTTCACGCTGGATCTCACAGGAAAACCCAGGCCTCACATGACGTGAACTTCGGGAAAAAGTGCAGACAGACAGTCATGGAACTCACCTCCCTGCCTCAAAAGTGAACCAGGCAGCATCTCGCCCATACCGCCGCAGCGCGCTTAGCGGCCAAGAGATGAGTTTGACTCTGGGATTCTGGACGTCCCAAAGACAGATGTGCTCACATGTGATCTGCAAGGCACATTCGCCATGTACATCTAAGTTAGGAGATGGCAGCAAATACACATTGAATCTCTCTGGGAGAAAAACAAAAGGTTAGTCTAAAATCCCCAGGAATAAAACATCACAGACACAGCAGGAACAAAGAGGCATTTCAAACAATTCAAGCTCGTATTCTAGGTTCTGGTTGAATGTTCAGGAAGACAAACCTTTCTCACAAATCAACACTTCCAGAAAATGCTTTTTTAAATGAAGACTACATTAAATAACACAGGAAAGATACATTCTGGTGGTCAATGTACATGCCACAGTATTTACAGGAGCAAAGATCATTTTTAGAATATTTTAGCTTGCATAATACAAATTGTGCATGCCAGGAAGAGACTCTAACAACGAAA
>NW_011494715.1:9097490-9116746 GCF_000754665.1 Bison bison bison | reverse complement strand
CAACGAAACCATTAAAAACAACTTTTTTTCCTGCCAAGTACTTGTTAATTACACCCACACTTTTGTGTTCACAAAAAATGCAGGTGCAAAATCATTGTTGCATGGTTTATTGATATTAAAGTTATATTAATCAATTTATAATTTTCATAACACTATTCTACCTCAAATTATTTAAATAAAACTAATAGTATGCACTTAACTGACCAACAGTTTGGAAAAATTCCAATGAATTTGGACTCATTTTAACAAAGAGCTCTCGTTAGCCAAATACTGGAAAGAAATATTCATTTGCTTATTTGTGTGACTTAAAATTTCACCACGATTACTCTGAATAAACTACTTGGCTTTTTACTGCAACTGAATTTTCATCCCCACAGATACAGTCATGGTATTTCTGTTACATTTCTACAAAATTCATTAATTCAGGAAGTTATAGAGTCTAAATTTTGAATGAAATATGAATAAAAATATTATTACTATAGCAAACGCTTTTTTATCTATTTGTCATTACAGTAGACTGCATCTGAGAAGATAGTAGACACTAACAATATCACTGGTATTCTAAATTAATACAAAGTCAACAGAATTTTCATAAACTTTAGTTAAGTTTAAGAAACAGGAGTGTCAAGATTATGTTTACAAATGTATTCAAGCATCTATTCTGCAAATTTTCTAAGTGATTTCAAACTCCCAATAAGCAAGCGTTAGCTGCTTTCTAGTAACTGTTATTTTAAAAGTAAACTCTGATGGAGTAAATTTCTACCTGGAGCGTTCTGAAGTAAGAAAGACTGCCATCAATAAGCAAAAAATAAGAGAGTCCATGGGATCGCAGAGTCGGACACGACTTAGCAACTAAACAACAACGATAACAGAGATCCTTCCCAAGTCACTCGCTTGGAAGTTCTGTAATCACCTTGCCCAGGAATAACAGTAACATTGGTAAGAGTGACCACTTTAATTACCATAACTTTAAGTCATAGTTAATCTTGCAAAGTACCTCAGAAGACAGAGCTGAGTTTTGTTATAAACCCTCGTAGTTATATACCAGAGGTATTCTTATTCCTCTTTGACAGAACAGGAAACTGAGGCTCAGAAAATTGGTACCAAAGGGCAATTCCTGACATGCTTAGTCGCTCAGACATGTCTGACTCTGTGACCCCATGGACTGTGGCCCACCAGGCTCCCCTGTCCTTGGGATTTTCCAGGCAAGAACACTGGAGGGGGTTTCCATTCCCTTCTCCAGAGGATCTTCCTGATCCAGGGATCAAACACAGGTCTCCTGAACTGCAGATGGATTCTCTACCATCTGAGTCACCAGGGAAGCCTGACCCCTAGGAACAGGCAATTTGTGAATTCAATTTGGGGCACTCTCTGAATATAGCTTTGCAAATATAAAATGTGCAAGGCAAGTGCTGATCTGGGCTCTCTAAAAAAATAATCAGCGCCTGCCACGTTTTCTCTGTATGTCAGTTACAAGAGCATTCGGAGTTAGTGGACTTCGGAGGGAGAAGCCTGGGGCGTGTCTGTGTGACCTTGGTTAATGACTTCACCTCTTTGCAGCTCAATTTCCCAGTCTGCAAAGAGGCTCCTCTGAATCAGCCAGCACGTCTCAGACTTTATCAATAACACTTCCCTGGAGACGGATTATGGCGGACACGGAGCATCTAAAGGAGCCGCCGACTGTAAATGTGTCATGAAGACACAGTTCCGGCTGCGACAGAGGGCATTTTTCTCACTAACAATTGACTGTGGATCCATAGAAGGGGTCAGCACGATCCCACCTCTGCGGTGTTCATAATCAGGCCAGGTGACCCCCAGCCTCTTTGGCTGTGATATATCCTCACAGATCAAGTCAACAGGCTGGTGCGGAACTCTAGGAGTCAATCTATCCTGTTACAAGGCATTTGGGAACAAAGAAATGATTCCTCGCCTCCAAACTCATACTGCAAATCAATAGTGAGTTTCGTTGAAGTGTTTGTGAACATTTTGGTCATTATTATTTATCATGATATATCCCAGGTTGAGTGTTGAGCTCAAAGAGTTGGCTCAAGTGTTTTAGTTAAAAAAAAAAAATTACAAATTTTAGGTAGGTTTACTCTTGATGAAAAATTCAGGAAGTCTGGATTCTATTAAAAACACTGGAAAGCATTCAATAAAAATTTAAAGTGGAAGAAAAGGAAGACAAAAACCCTCTGCACGTGTACACCATAAATACAGGCCCAGGAGTACGCGTCTAGAATCAAGCCCTAGCTATTGGACCTGATGCCAGATCTTTAGGTCTTTTAAGCTTCATTTTCCCATCTGCAAATGGGAGGTGATAGTACTTATATCACAGTGTGCTGGGAAAATTAAATGATCTGACCCATCATCCAGAGAAAAGTAACACAGAAACACAGCGGGTTTCTCAGAGCTTCCAGCTGATATGATTCATGTCGATCCAGGCCTGTTAGTCACCGAAACATCTTGAGAAACACACAGAAATGCTAACCGAGGTCTAGGTGAAATAAAAGGTTATTTTTACTTCTTCCTTTATACACTTTTCTAACTTCAAAAGTTTTACATCAAGATGTCTTATGTTTCGTTATATGGGGGAAAAAACAGTTTAAGAAAAGAGAAGAGAGGACTTTCTTTACATACCGCTCTGCTCTCTCTCAACTCCGGTGGCCAGCAAGTCAGGCTCTCCGAGGCTGATGTCATTGACCCGCGTCCCCACACACTCCATCTGGAGGACTTTGCACCACTCGTCAGCCTCAAGATCTGCGGAGACGCCAGAGATGAGCGCGGCTGCCCGGCGCCTGCCAGGGAGCACAGAGCCACGCCCCCCGCCCCGCCAACACACCTGACTCGCAAGCGAAGGTCTTGGAGGTGTCATCACCGAAGTAAATCCCGATGGCGTGCTTCTTGGTGCTTTTTGGCAGCCGAGCTACGCTCTTCACGTTGTTGAGTTCTGTAACCTGAAAAATGAACCACAGTGAGCTAGAGCACAGAAAGAAAGCTCCCACTGACACCAAGCAGAAGGGAGCAGGCCCGTCCCAGGGGAACACAAAGGGGACTTGCCAGAAGAAGAGCGTGTCCGGCGATTATTTCAGTGTTGCCCTCAGAGCCCTAGCAAGGAGGTTAACACATTGCCTCCCCTTGTCAGATTTCTCTGAAGCTAACAGGCGCCACAGCCTCAGAGCTTCACAGACGTAGGCGCTTGCTTCATACATATACCTTTTCAATAGGAGTGTGACTGTTTCACAGAGTGAATAAATTGTGTGTATACATTTAACCCCTCCCTCAGGAGTCTCCCCCCACCCCTGACTGCACCTCCCAGGCCGCCCAGGGCGCCCACCTGGGCTCCCGGTGCTACCCAGCAGGTGCCCGCTAGCGCGATGGATGAAGCACAAGCTGGAATCAAGATTGCCGGGAGAAATATCAATAACCTCAGATATGCAGATGACACCACTCTTAGGCAGAAAGTGAAGAAGAACTAAAGAGCCTCTTAATGAAAGTGAAAAGAGGAGAGTGAAAAAGTTGGCTTAAAACTCAACATTCAAACAACTAAGATCATGGCATCTGGTCCCATCATTTCATGGCAAATAGGTGGGGAAACAGTGGAAACAGTGAGAGACTTTATTTTGGGGGGCTCCAAAATCACTACAGATGGTGACTGCAGCCATGAAATTAAAAGACACTTGCTCCTTAGGAGAAAAGTTACGACCAACCTAGACAGCATATTAAAAAGCAGAGACATTCCTTTGCCGACAAAGGTCCATCTAGTCAAAGCTATGGTTTATCCAGCAGTCATGTATGGGTGTGAGATTTGGACCATAAATAAGGCTGAGTGCCGAAGAATTGATGCTTCTGAACTGTGGTGTTGGAGAAGACTCTCGAGAGTCCCTTGGACTGAATGGAGATCCAACCAGTCCATCCTAAAGGAAATCAGTCCTGAATATTCATTGGAAGGACTAAAGCTGAAGCTGAAGCTCTAATACTTTGGCCACCTGATGCAAAGAACTGACTCATTTGAAAAGACCCTGATGCTGGGAAAGATCCTCCTGAAGGCAGGAGAAGGGGACGACAGAGGCTGAGATGTTGGGTGGCAACACCGACTTGATGGACGTGAGTTTGAGCTCCGGGGGTTGGAGGTGAGCAGGGAGGCCTGGCGTGCTGCAGTCCACGGGGCTGCAAAGAGTCGGACACGACTGAGCGACTGAACTGAACTGAAACTTCACAGTGCTGTCTTTGTGTAGAGATTCACAAATAAAATGTAAAAAGTTCTTCAAAGTCTAACAACATCGAGAAGTGTATGCTCAGTCATGTCTGACTCTTTGCAATCCCGTAGACTGTAGCCCACCAGGCTCCTCTGTCCATGGGATTCTTCTGGCACGAATACTGGAGTGCGTTGCAATTTTCTCCTCCAGGAGATCTTCCTAATCCAGGTATCAAACCAGCATCTCCTGCATTGGTGGGCAGATTCTTTACCACTGAACCACCTGAGAAGACCGAACACCAAGGAGAACCACTTACACACAATTGCAGGAGAACCACATTCCTTCTCAGGAATCTTCCTTGCATCCCTTCATCCATCAAAATATCTGTCTGTTTACTCTTCACTTACTCATTCATTCATTCATTTATTTTTAAAATTTGCTTGGTATCAAGTAGTGTTCTATTAACTAGGGATAAGATATGGAAACTCTGTGCATTGTTAGTGAGAATGAAAAATGATGCAGCTGCTATAAAAATAAATATGAAGGTTCTTCAAAAAATTAAAACAGAAGTACCATGTGGTCCAACAGTCCCACCTTGGGGACGTACATTCAAGGAGATGAAAACAGTGCCCTGAGGTGGGCATTTACACTCCTGTTTTACTGCAGTTTTATTTACAACAGTTGAGATACAGAAACAACCTGTCCACTGGTGGATGAATAAAGAAACCGCGGTACATGCCTACAGTGGGGTATTATTCAGCCTTAAAAATATTACTTTCTTCCCCTTGTACTTCTTCTTAAATGCTATCTGCTGTTCATGGCAAGCAATACTAGTTTCTATTGATGGTAGTAAGAAAACGTTCTGTTACAGTGAATTTATTTAAACAAAGAAGTGATCTGATTTCAAGCAAAATATTAAGTAAAAGGGAGTAAAGTTGATACTATTACCAAGTACAAGCTCGTGCTTCTAGTCTCGTGACAGGCCAGCGAATCGGAGACTAGGTGTTGAGGCAAGGAGAGAGCTGGCTGACCGAGAAGCTGGCAGACTAATGTCTCAAAACAGCCATCTTATCGGGGTCTGGATGCCAGGTTCTTTTGTAGCTCTGAGATGGGAGAGGTAGGGAGCAGAGTTAAAAGGCCATTCATCTTGCAAACACCTCCTAGAACGGCAAGCCTCAGGCAGAGGATGTGCTAATTTCTTTCTTCCTGCCATCCACAAGTGGGCAGGGTTCTGAACAAAGGCATTTGAGTTTGATGGTCAGACAGAGGCACAGAATTCTGTGAGACAGGCCATTATGTATGATTTTAATAACAAAAGCAACGAAAAGCAAGTCAAAGTCCAACATGGACTCAGAAGCGGCTTGTCCCTGCAACAACACTACGACAGTTCAGTCAGTTCAGTCGCTCAGTTGCATCCGACTCTTTGCGACCCTACAGGCTGCAGCACACCAGGCCTCCCTGTCCATCACCAGCTCCTGGAGTTTACTCAAACTCATGTCCATTGAGTCGGTGCTGCCATCCAACATCACAACAAACAGTTATGAATAAATGAAAAAGAATAAAAATTAGGAAAAACACCATTAATCTATGACTCCTAACCTAACACCACTGTTATGAACTGACTTGCATTTAATTTTTCACGAATTTGAGAGTCCAGGTGATAACCAAGCGTCCTAAAGGTCGACAGTCAGCTGGAAGAACTCTCCTTTGCTTGGCAGGAGCATGACAATGGATATCAACAGAACCTTGGCGAAGATCTGGTGCCCACTTCCCATCCCAAAGGTCATGCACCTGAGCAGGACCATTTGTTTCCTTTTCTCCTGTTTTGTCCATTTCACAACCGCACATCCTAAGTGAAGAAGACAACAAAACATTTCAAACGCCATGACCAGATCTGAAATACAAGTGAGAATTATGACTTAAAAGGCAAAAGAACAGTTTCCAAGAGACAGTCAATACGAGACCCAGTTACAAATGTCCATTACTAACAGAGGGTCTTGGTACTGAGCAGGACAGTAACAGAAGTCACATTTTGTGACTAAAACGGCACATAGAGTCTAAGTACTTTTACCTACCCTGTAATCGAATCTTCATGCGAACGCAACAAGTGACCAAGGTAGACAATGGAATTACTTCTGTTTCTTTCTGGACTGCCACCTGTCTGATGACTCTTTCCAGTTAATCTGTGACCTCTCAATCTCTAAACTTCCTTTTCCTTTTCTGGGTGTATTTACGCTTTCTGACTCCAGAGATTTCTCTCTCGAAATGGAGCTAAAATCTAATCCATTTTGGCCAAAATGGAGCCAAAGAAGACATTAGAAAGAAGACAAAGAAACATGTGTACAGCTTACTGAAAATGTCAATATGAGGACCTTTTAAATGCTTGATTTTCTTTAGAAATTGGCTGTTTACTTTCAAAGCTCAGGTTAGCTTCAGGCTTAATTTGATAGTCAATCCTTGGACTCATTCAGAACTCATGGAAGATCATGGTTCCTTGAAAATTCCTCTGGTAAGAGAAATGAACCCTGAATCGGAGCTTTCCTGACACATAAAGTACGTTCACGAACACAGAGGATGGGAAGGTTGAGTGCGGGTAAGACTTGGCAAAAATGATTCTCTTTAGAATCTGGAGGGATTTAAAATCAGACCAAAGGCAAACGCTGTACCTCACGGCAACTTTCATTTTCTTCTTTTATTTATCTTTATTTCCGGCTGCTCTAGGTCCCTGCTGCTGCGTGAGGGCGCTCAGTTGCAGAGCGCTGGCGTCTCGCTGCCGGGCACGGTCTCGAGGGCGCGTGGGCTCAGGAGTTGAGGTGCAGGGGCTTAGCCCTGCAGCAGGTGTCATCTTCCCGGACCAGGGATGGAACCCGTGTCCCCTGCATTGGCAGGTAGACTCCTTACCACTGGACCACCTGGGGAATTCCTAACCTTCATACAGATTGACTTACTTGCTCAAAATTCATCCACCCACTCTTTGCCCCCACGACTTCTTCCTGAATGGTTTGGATTTGGTCATGCAACTTGCTTTAGCTCATAGAATGTGAGCTGATATGTGCAAGTAAACACTTTAAAAGTATGCGTAAGTCATTTCTTCTCTCCTTGAGTTCATTTCCCTCCTTACTCCTGGATGTACAGACAGATGGACTGCAACTGAATCAAATTAATCCAGCTATGCTCAACACACCCACAGACCCACCACACAACCCAGACCCCTCAAACAATAAGGGCAGAAGACAAGGATGAATTGCTATAAGCTGCTAAGATTTTGGAATTGTTGCCAAAGCAAAAGTTGGCTAATATGCTCTCTGTTTGATTTCCTTCTGGCCAAGAATTCTCATAGAGTTTTTCTCTCAAACCCCACTGTATTCCTATATTACTTCTAGCACAAAAGGGATGAGATTTCCTAGTCAAATACATAATAAGCCACTAGAACACTGGTTAGCAATTTTAATTTAGTGGTTGAATCACTTGGTTTTTAAAGTTTTTTTTCAAAGGAAATCTTACAGTGTCACCATCATATAAAAGTAGAACTAGTCTAATTAAATGAGGAAATGAATCTCACCCTACTCACCAGTTATAAATCCACTTCTCAAGGAGGTCCGCTTACTTCAATCAACTGCAGAACGCTGAATGGCTACAGCGTACTACTGAATTCTCACAATGGTATAACACCCTTGGTACTATTATTAAACTCATTATATGAGGATGAGTAGTGAGAGAGAGAGAGCGGTAACTTAATGATGATTTCTCAGGCAGATGGAAGGATAGAGCAACATTCAAATCTAGACCTTCTGGCTTCTACAAATGTATGCTTTTTTCTAGCAGTACACTCCACCATGTGTGTTCCTTAAAAAACATTAAAAGTAAATGAATAAATAAGCTACTGGCTGGATAAATGAGCAAATGAGTAAAACTATAGATGCAAACAGTTCTGGAAACATTTAAAGATATTTCTGCAAGTTATAAACCGTATCTTGAAAGAAAGAAAAAAAAAGAAATGTAAATCTTAATTCCTATGTAAAAATAAAGTACTTGTCAACTCAAAAGAAGACAGTCTGAGCTAAACTCATCTTTCGTATTCAGACTTTAAAATGCTGAAGAAAACTCGGCTTTTCAAAAACCACTGGCTTTTACGTGTGTACATGTGGCACCACGGTCTGTATTCCAAACTACAGCTCTAGTGAAAGCCAGCTTGGAACAAGCACAGGAACCTAAATATGAGGCCCCACGGATCCAGCACAAACAGTAAAAGACAGAAATCTCGAGACCACAGTCCAGTGAACCTCGACACGTGTACACAGCTGGGGGACGCCACTCAGACTGACACACACAGCTCTCAGTTAACACCGTCCCTTCCCGGATCAGTGCCGACCCCGGATATAACCACCACTCTCACCTCCATCACCACTGGGTGGTTCTTCCTTCTAGAAAACTTTTTATTAACATGTAAACCGAACTATATCACACGTGTTTTTCTATGTTTGGATTCTTACATCTGGTGTCACATCTATGAGATGCATCCACGCTGGGCAATACTTTGGCATTATGTGAACACCTGTTTCCCAATTACCTTTGAGAGACTTGTCTTAGCACCCACTGAAGACTCTCATCTGCATCAAAATGCTGTTCTTTTTAGGCCAACTGGTTTGTCAACCTAAGCCCATATATTTGTGATTGTCAGAGTCAAGATAAATATTGACACAGGATGCCTGAACTGTTCCCACAAGGAAAGCCAGGTCAACAGTATTACTAGAAGCACTGATTATTTTTTTATTTTAAAAACGTGGACTATGGCATTTAATAAGGGGAGCGTGTTCAACTATCGAGAACTTACTGCATGTGTAGTTGACAGAAGCACCCACCATACACCCTTTGAACATTTGGACATCCTCCTCCTCCATCTCTGGCTTCCCAAGTGGCGCAGGTGGTGAAGAGCCTGCTTGCCAACGCAGGAGATGCAAGAGACTTGGGTTCAATCCCAGGGTTGGGAAGATTCCCTGGAGGAGGACATGGCAACATGCTCCAGTATTCTTGCCTGAGAAACCCCACAGACAGCAGAGCCTGGTGGGCTACAGTCCTGGGCCACACAGAGCAGGACATGACTGACAGGTACACGTCCTCTGTGTTTGGTTTGGATCCGTCAGCACGTGAGCTGGTGTGCATGCCTGGGGCGCTTACTCAAGAAGGGAACCAAGCCATTTGGGCTTGACACCACCCTCCGTCTCTTTGCAGGCATTGCCGCAGGACAGTCAGCTGGCTGTTATCACAGAAGCAGGTTCTACCTGTAGTCGCTGAGGATCTGAAGAAAACCACTCGCGGGTGAATATGGTGGCCTGTTTAGGTGACACTTCCAGAGCCTGTTGAGAAGGGATCCTTTGAGTCTTAGCCTTTCGGGGGCACATGCAGACCATCTGAGGAGGGTCCTTCAATCCCCCATGCCCCGCAGTGAAGCGTCCTTCCTTCAGCAGACTCCAGGCAGATGCTGAAGGCAGCCCAGCCTGCCTTTCCTGCACCAACGCAGAAAATGACAGAAGGCTACCTTGGTGGTGTGCTTTCTGGCTCTAGCGTGTGATTCCTTTGGACGGCGCTGCCTGAAAATCAGTCTGAACCAACTTTGATTCCCTTTCCTCAAGATACAGTCCAACCACGCATACTCCTCCCACACACTCTGTGCTGCTCTAAGAGAAATGGATTTCTTCCCAGTAGCCGGAAGAAATGAAAAGCTGCACACTGAAGTCTCCACCCAGCTTCTGCTTATCTGGTGGACAGTTCTTTGGAACATTCAGAATATTCCTCCAAATATTGCCCTGAAGACACCGCCTGCTGCGATGCTTGCTGCGTGCGTGCATGCTAAGTCACTTGAGTCGTCTCCAACTCTTTGTGACCCCAAAGACCCACCAGGCTCCTCTGTCCATGGGATTCTCCAGGCAAGAATACTGGAGTGGGTTGCCATGCCTTCCTCCAGCGGATCTTCCTGACCCAGGGATCGAACCCGCGTCTTTCACGTTTCCTGCACCAGCAGGCGGGTCTTCACCACTAGCGCCTGGGAAGCCCAGTGTGGTGCTGGAGGGCCTTATGTGAAGAGACGCCACTCTGCTGAAACACAGGCAGTCACACTTTACTCTCCCTTTTCCGGGAAGTCCAACTGAACTCCCTCTCGCTTCTGTGGTCTTTTCAGCCCCACCAAACAAGAGCACCTGGGTTTATTCTTCCTTTGCTTGGAAACACTCTTCCTCTGGAGGAGGAAGTCTCAATCTGCCCCATCATCAGTGACTCAAACATCATCTCATCCAGGCGACGCTGTTTAGAACTGAAACAGGGGGACTTCCTGGCGGTCCGGTGGTGAAGACTGCGTGCCTCCAATGCAGGGGGCGCAGCCTGGATCTCCGGTCAGGAAACTAAGATCCCACACGCTGACAGGCCAGTAAAATAGAGTAAAATAAAAACAAAACTGCGACACCCTCAGTCCACATGCCTATCTCTTTGCCTGGCGTGCATCCTTGCTTAGCGCTGATCAGTCACGCCAACACCCTACATACCTTACTTACACATTTTCTTTATGTTACGTAGAAGCAGAAGCAGGGTGTCGCCTGCTCTGTTCTCTGCTCTCTCCAGCACCAAGCTCAGTGCCTCACACGTGTAAGCCCTCAACAAGAGCATGGTAAATGAAAGCCCCCCTCCCCACCCATCTTCATCATAAAGGAAAGGAGACTGTGAATTTGAGCAAACTCCAGGAGACAGCGGAGGACAGAGGAGCCTGGCGTCCATGGGGTGGCAAACAGTCACACACAACTTAGTGGCTGAACAAGAACAAAATTCACTTATTCGGCTGCACCGGGCCTTTAGCTGGGGCATGTGGGACCTCGTTGCTGAACAAGAACAAAATTCACTTATTCGGCTGCACCAGGTCTTTAGCTGGGGCATGTGGGACCTCGTCCCCCGACCGGGACCAAAGCCGGACGCCCTGCGTTGGGAGCGCAGTCTCAGCCGCTGGGCCACCGGGGAAGGGAAGGGAAGGCCCCCACGCAGGCAGACCTTTAATTATATGCCAGATTTGGGGTTCTAAGCACTTCATATCGATTATGGTATTTACTTTTTCACATTTCTGACTGTGAAATCCCTGTTTACACAGAACAGGACTATCAGAGGTGAATTTGTTCACTCAGCTTGCAAACAGCAGAGCTGGGATTCAACCATGGATAATCTGGCATGACACTTCAGTAAACCACCAAATGCCACCAAATGACTCTCCAGAAAGGAATCAGCGAGGCCATCATTCCTGAGGGAGGCACTGTCATCCTAAAGTGGGTTGACAAGGGTGAGCGAGGGTTTATGAGGCAAAGAAAGGAGAGAGGGATTTCCAGACCAAAGCTTCCCCACACAATCTCGAAACTGCAGTTTGGCAGGATAGGAGTACGGGGAGAAGAGGTGGTGAGGAGTGAGGCAGTGACAGGAAGACACAGTGCGAAGCGAGAGCGGCTGGGCTGGGGCTAAAAGGCTAGAAGTGAGCAGCTGGCAGGAGTCACTGGGCCTCGTGAAGTCGCAGAGTGCAGACGAGGAGGTTTTACGCAGGTAAGTGGGGGGTCGCATCTGCAGGCTGCAGGCAGTGGTTCTCCGTCCAGGGGAGAGCTTAAGATCTTGCACTCGCCTCATCCTTCCCAGGGAAAAGATGTCACAAAGTCCGGGGCTATTTTTGGTTGCCAAAACTGGGGGGTGCTCCTGGCATCTAGGGGGTAGAAGTCAGGAGACGCTGCTAAACATCGTGCAAAGAACAGGCCGGCTCCACACCAAAAATGCTAACAGCGCAGAGGGTGGAAAAACCGCGTTAGAGGAAAAGTGGAGAATGGACACGGCTGATGCATCACGCAGCCTGAGTGTGCTGTTCACACAGGACTAATGAGGATGGCGTCCTCTGGGGCTGAGCATCTCGCCGCTGGCTGGGCCACACGTGGCCTCAACCGTGGGGAACGGTGGGAACACGACCGGGGGTGGAAACAAGGCCCAGAGAGGTCAGCAGACAGCCAGGCAGTGAGCAGATAGGACTTAGCTCAGATTAGTGTGGGGTGGGGGATGGAAAATAGGGGGCGCTAAAGAGCTGCTTAATTCCTCCGCAGTTCTCCTTTGCTAACTCTCTGAGCATCAAAACCCAGCACTGTGACTCCCTCAAAGGAAAGAGCGATATTCAGCACACTCCTAAATCTCTGATAAATCTTTAAGTATCCCATCCAGTTAGGAATTCAAAAAAAAAAAAAGAACTGGCAAATTAATTTGGCTGTTTAAAGCCATATTCCAGATGTCTTATTCGTCATAAATGATAGTATTCATTGAAATAAATGTTTAACAGCCAGCAATTAACAAAGTGGCCATACTTTAAAAGTTTAACTTGCTGCTGATATAGGTTTGCATTAACAACTTGGAAAACAATTACAAATTACACAATTCAATTTTCCAAACGGGTTATTTTGTAACTAGACAGAGAAACTGCTGAAATTTCTTCTGGTGCTTCAAGGGAAGATTAATACAATCGGATTTTTTAAAAGTACACTCCCTTGAGGAGCTGGTATATTCCTGTCAGAATTATGCAATTAGTCAACGTTGTGTGGGAATATTAAATACGTTGCTGGTATGCTGCAAAGTCAAGAGCCATTTAGGAAAACAAGGATTTGATTTCCAATTTTTCCCCTTCTTTTGCTGATGTTAATTTACAGATGATGATTTATTTATGTTTACAGAGTGAAATGGAGACTGCTACCTAAAAGGCAATTTTTCTGCCTTGCTTTTGTAAGCTGTATCCTAATTATTTTTCCCCTTGTGGCACTGAATGAATTCAGTGAGCAATTCACTTTGTATATGCAAATTGCAAAGCTCTGCAGAAGCTTCAAATTATTTCACTCTAAAAAAATAAATAAATAAAGCCATTATCCTATGGAAAATGAACAGGCATAAATCCCTTTAACTTCTGTAGGTTGCCTTTGAAATTAAGTCATGTAAAAGCAATACATTTCTGGATCTATAATGTCTTCTCAAGTACAGGATTAATAAAACAATCCATTACATGATTATTATTGTTATTACATTATTATCAGTTGAACTTTTCAGAGCACTCTAAAAAGCTCTAATAAATATTCCCATTAAAATTTTCCTAAGCACTTCTTATAATGTGTTTCAAACATTTTAAGTGTTTCGTATTGTCTTTCCTAAAAAAAAAAAAAGTACCAATGGTTTTAAAGCAGTGCCAGTATGCAAGGACAGATAAAGAAGGAGACACATTCCCAGTTCTAATCAAAAGTTGTCAGCATAAAACATTTCTATCCACTAATCTCCCCTCAGGACCTGGAACACAGCAGTTTAAGCAAACATTTTACAAAAGATTCCTTAAGAAAGAACCATCCTAGACAGTTAAATCCCAGCCCCAAGAGATGGTTTCATTCTTTCCAAATATATACGCATGCCCTTGGTCACTTAAAATAAATTGGACTAGAGCCTGTCTGAGGTATAAATTTGGACTGTCTGCCCTGAAGAGTGGAGCTTTATTTGTACATGTGAAATAACTGAAATAATCTGTCCACATCATCTTTCTTAAAAATAAAAAGCCACACACACACCAAAGAGTACTTACACTGAAAAGTCTGCATCTGAAATTTACAGACAGAATGGAGTCTGGGGTGAAGGACACTTTCCTAAACTGGTCGTGGGTGTGGGATTTTGGATAATCTATCTGGAGACAATTTGGCAGTAGTTACAAAAATGTTAACAGCACAGGATATCTATCAGCTGACCATCCCGCGTCTAAGAGATTTCCTCCCAAGAAGATCTGCATGAGCATACAAAGATACATGCACAAGTTTTTCACCATAGTAGAATTTAAATTTATAAAATATTAGAAATTTTTTTGCCCATCAATTTGGGTATTTTTCAACAGGTTGTGGTGTATCAATATTAAAGAGTACTCTGGTTCTGTTAAATTAATGAGGTGTAGCCACTAATTATGGACTTGGAGTGGTAGTCAAAGCATGAGAGAAAGGGCATAACTAACGTGGCCATGTGTAGTGTCTCATAAACACAAATATTCTGAATGTGAAACAAGTCACTACTAAAAGTTATGTAAGGACTGACTACAGGCTCATCAAAATGTCCTGGAGAAATCTGTAACTATGGTCTCCTTAAACACAATATGCATAATATGCAATGAATTACTGAATTTTTGCGTTAAAAATGTGATCTATATATGTGTGAGAATTTGTTTCTATTTGTATACAGAGAAAAAAAGAGTCTGAAAAGTACACATGAATCCATTAGTATTTTTTCCGAAGAAGGCGGCAATGGCACCCCACTCCAGTGTTCTTGCCTGGAGAATCCCAGGGACGGGGGAGCCTGGTGGGCTGCCGTCTCTGGGGTCCCACAGAGTCGGACACGACTGAAGTGACGCAGCAGCAGCAGCAGCATTTTTTCCGAAGGACAGGGACTAGGGTCCACAATAGTATTTTTTTGTTTTTCATTTTACTCCATGCATTTCAGAACTGTTTACATTTGGTGCAAGAAACATGTACGATATTTACAATTTTAAAAAATAATGTGATAAGAAAAAGAAAAAAGAAATCTGCAAAAAGTTGTAAAATGAGGTAGATGGAGCATCACCCTTTGGTCAACAATATCCTGTACTTTCTCCCACACCCAAAAACCATTTGACTCATTTTTTACCGACTAAACAAAATCCATCGTTCTCTGACATCACCGACAGAGAGCTTCTGTGTGTACCTGGATTATAGTCAAGCGTTTCCACATAAACACAAATGCAAAATCATATAGACAAGTCCTCAGAATTCAAGTTTTTAAGAAATTCAAGTAAGAAATACATATGAATGGGGGGAGCAAAGGCATTTACATTCAGTGGACTTTGTCCCTGCTTGTTTTTGTCTTGTTCCTTTTCCTTGCGTGCATATGCTCATTTCTTAAGGACAAGACTAAGTCAAGCAAACTAACGGATCAGTGCCAGACTACACAGATGACACTCTGATAAGCCCTCAAAACTTGAGGCTTTTTCCCAAAATGCAAGGACCACTAATCAATTCAAATGATTACTCAAATAATTGTGGGACAGGAAAAAAAAAATTAAACCAGATGACCGTTTTACTGATTACAGGCCAGAGAGGGCAAGTCTACACAAGATTTAATGCAGAAGGGCTTGAATTTAATCCAGATTAAGTGGAATAATCACATATGAACCTAAGTAAACATGTACAGGACACAGAGGCTGAATACTACCAAATGACAATGAAAGAAGGTTTTAAAATTCAAATAAATGGAATGACCATGTTCATGAATGCAAAGATCTGATACAGAAAAGATGTCAAGTTCTCCCACAATTTGATTTATAGGCTTAATGTAATTATTCAGATTTCTAACGTGGGTTTTCTATAAGCACAGACAAATCTAAAATTTTATGGAGAAGCACTAACATAACTAAAACGACCTTTAAAAACAGAGTAACTGCAAGCATTCATTTCTACCCAATATTATTAGTATATATTTACAGTAATCAAAGAATGTGATACCGAGCTCAATGAAAAAGAACAGAAAACCCAGAAATAGACCTGTGCTAATACTCAAAACGGTTCTTGGTTAAATGTGCAAAAGCAGTTCGGTGGGAAAAGGACAGGTTGTTGTTTTTTTTTACAACAAAGGGTATTGGAATAATTGGACAACCATAGGCAAAAAGGAAAGAATCTCAAGCTCCATCTCACATCTCATACAAAAATTAAACTCAAGATGAACCATGAACTTAAATTTATAACTTAAATTATATACTATAAATTATAAATAATTTATACTATATTATATAGTATAATTATATAGTATAATATACTATATTATATATTCCAAATAATATATACTATTATAAGTAATTTATGCTATAAATTATATTTTAGTATATAAATTATACTAAATATATACTAATAATAACTTAAAATTATAAAATTTTAGAAAAAGAAAATGTTCAGGATCCAAGGCTGGGCAAACAATTCTTAGACTTGACACAAAAAGCATAATTCATATAAGTAAAAATTCAAACAGTGGACCACATGAGACTTAAAACCTTTGGTCTGCAAAAGATCCTGTTAAGAGGATGAAAAGATAAGCTATGGAAAGGGAGAAAATATTTGCAACCACATATCTGACAAAGGACTGCAATCTATACTATATTAAAAAATACTCAAAACTCACTCGTAAAAAAAGTTACTAAAAATTGGTAAAAGTACATAAAGAGATATTCATAGAAAAAGATACACAGCAATTAAAGTGCAGGAAAATACATTCAATATCGTTAGACATGAGGGAATGCAAATTAAAACTGCATGAGATGTGACTGTCGAATAACTAAATTCAGTGACACCACCAAAGGCTGATGAAGATGCAGGAACATGGGGCCGGCCGCTCTCTGCTGGTGGGAATGTGAAATCCACAGCTGCTCTGTAAGGAGGTGCGCAATGTCTTGTAGAAGTAAACGCACAGCCACCATATCCATAATAATAACAAACTAGAAACAACCAAGATGCTGTTCAGTGGGGAATGTAATCACCTGTAGTAATGCATACTGTGGAACACTGGTTAGGGACAGACAGGAGGGGACTATTAGGACACATACCACGGCAACCTGGAGAATCTCACAGGGATTACACTGTTCCCAGGAGCACTATTTACAACGGCCGAGACATGGAGCCACCCAAGCACCCTTCTTAACTGGATGAGAAGATGTGGTTTACACACAGTGGAGTGTTACTCAGCCATGAGAAAGAGTGAAAGATTGTCATTTGCAACAATGTGGATGAACCCCTGAGAGCTCAGCTGGTAAAGAATCCACCTGCAAGGTCGGAGACCTGGGTTTGATCCCTGGGATGGGAAGATTCCCTGGAGAAGAGAAAGGCTACCCACTCCAGTATTCTGGCCTAGAGAATTTCATGGACTGTATAGTCCATGGGGTTGCAAAGAGTCGGACACGACCGAGCGACTTTCACTCACTAGAGAATATCACGCTTAATGAATTGTCAGAGAAAGACAAATACTGTATGATATCACTTATATGTGGAATCTAAGAAATAATACAAATGAATGTTTATGCAAAATAGGAACAGACTCACAGATATAGAAAACAAATTTGTGGTTACCGAAGGGGAGAAGCCAGCAGGGAGGGGCAGGTCAGGGGTCTGCGATTAACAGGTACAAACTATCGACACCACATATGAAATAGATGAGCAAGAAGAGCACAGCAGTGACCTATGACAGAGGAGAACCTGCAGAAACACTGAATCGCTTTTTGGATCCCATCTATAGGTAATATCATCTGGTATCTGTCTGCCTCTGTCTGTCTGACTTCACGCAGTACGACAATCTCTAGGTCCATCCAGGTCACTGCAAGAGCGTCATTTCGTTCTCTTTTACGGCTGAGTGATATTTCACTGAGTATCTACACCGCATCTTCATTATCCATGCACCTGTCAGTGGACATCTGGGTTGCCTCCATGTCCTGGCTCTTGCATTAATGAACAGTGCTGCCATGAGCACTGGGGTGCATGTGTCCTTTCAAAGTACAGTTTTCTCTGGATATAAGCCCAGGAGGGAGACTGCTGGACCAAATGGGCCCTCTCTTTTCAGTTTTTTAACAAGCAGCCATACGGTTCCCCACAGTGGCTGTGCCGGTTTACATTCCCACCAACCATGCAAGAAGGCTCCCTCCTCTCCATACCCCTCCAGCATCTACTGTTTCTAGATCTTTTGATGATGGCCATTCTGACTTGTATGAGGTGCTAACTCATTGTTGATTTTTGATGATGGCCACTCTGACTTGTGTGAGGTGCTAACTCATTGCTGATTTTATTTGCATTTCTCTGATAATTAGCGACATTGATCATCTTTTCATACACTTATCGGCCCTCTGTATGTCTTCTTTGGAGAAATGTCTATCTAGATCTTCTGCCCATTTTTTGATGGGGTTGTCTATATTTTTTGATAGTGAGCTGCATGAGCTGCTTGTGTGTTTAAAAATTGGAGCTTAATCTCCCGTCGAGCACTTTGTTTACAAATATTTTTTCCCATTCTGTGGGCTGTCTTTTCATTTTGTTTATGGTTGTCTTTGCTGTGCAAAAGCTTTTATGTTTAATTAGGTCCCATTTGTTGACTTTTGTTTTTATTTTCATTATTCTAGGAGGTGGATCAAAAAAGATCTTGCTGGGATTTATGTCAGAGAGTGTTCTGCCTTTGTTTTCCTCTAAGAGTTTTATTAAAAACAGAAGCAGAGTGACAGATGTAGAAATAGATATAGTTACCAAGGGGGAGAAGAGGGTATAAGCTGAGAGACCAGAACTGACATACACGCCACTACATTTACATATAAGCAGATGACCAGCGAGAACCTGCTGCACAGCACGCGGAGCTCCACTCAATACTCTGTAATGGTCTATATGGGAACACAATCTAAAAAAGAGTGGATGTATGCACACGCATAAGTGATCCACTTTGCTGGTAGACAGAGAGCCTGGCAGGCTATAGAGTCCATGGGGTCACAAGAGCTGGACATGACTTAGTGACTAACCATGACCATCACATCTGAAACCAGCACAACACTCTAAATTGATACACTCCAATAACAACTGCTGCTGTTCACTCGCTAGGGGGTGTCCCACTCTCTGTGACCCCCATGCTGCAGCTGTCTGGGGAGGCCTTACAAATAGCTGTGAAAAGAAGAGAAGCGAAAAGCAAAGGAGAAAAGGAAAGATATAAGCATCTGAATGCAGAGTTCCAAAGAATAGCAAGGAGAGATAAGAAAGTCTTCTTCAGCGATCAATGCAAAGAAATAGAGGAAAACAACAGAATGGGAAAGACAAGGGACCTCTTCAAGAAAATTAGAGATACCAAAGGAACATTTCATGCAAAGATGGGCTGGATAAAGGACAGAAATGGTATGGACCTAACAGAAGCAGAAGATATTAAGAAGAGATGGCAAGAATACACAGAAGAACTGAACAAAAAAGATCTTCATGACCCAGATAATCACAGTGGCGT
>NW_011494715.1:9096461-9097283 GCF_000754665.1 Bison bison bison | reverse complement strand
CACTCATCTCACATGCTAGTAAAGTAATGCTCAAAATTCTCCAAGCCAGGCTTCAGCAATACATGAACCGTGAACTTCCAGATGTTCAAGCTGGTTTTGGAAAGGCAGAGGAACCAGAGATCAAATTGCCAACATCTGCTGGATCATCGAAAAAGCAAGAGAGTTCCAGAAAAATATCTATTTCTGCTTTCTTAACTATGCCAAAGCCTTTGACTGTGTGGATCACAATAAACTGTGGAAAATTCTGAAAGAGATGGGAATACCAGAGCACCTGACCTGCCTCTTGAGAAACCTATATGCAGGTCAAGAAGCAACAGTTAGAACTGGACATGGAACAACAGACTGGTTCCAAATAGGAAAAGGAGTACATCAAGGCTGTATATTGTCACCCTGCTTATTTAACTTATATACAGAGTACATCATGAGAAATGCTGGGCTGGAAGAAGCACAAGCTGGAATCAAGATTGCCGGGAGAAATATCAATAACCTCAGATATGCAGATGACACCACCCTTATGGCAGAGAGTGAAGAGGAACTAAAAAGCCTCTTGATGAAAGTGAAAGTGGAGAGTGGAAAAGTTGGCTTACAGCTCAACATTCAGAAAACGAAGATCATGGCATCTGGTCCCATCACTTCATGGGAAATAGATGGGGAAACAGTGGAAACAGTGTCAGACTTTATTTTGGGGGGCTCCAAAATCACTGCAGATGGTGACTGCAGCCATGAAATTAAAAGATGCTTACTCCTTGGAAGGAAAGTTATGACCAACCTAGATGGCATATTCAAAAGCAGAGACATTACTTTGCCAACTAAGGTCCGTCT
>NW_011494715.1:9072481-9096114 GCF_000754665.1 Bison bison bison | reverse complement strand
GAGTGAACCCCGGGAGTTGGTGATGGACAGGGAGGCCTGGCGTGCTGCGATTCATGGGGTTGCAAAGAGCTGGACACGACTGAGTGACTGAATGAACTGAACTGAGCCTGTAATTAATTAATAAAAATAATTGAAAAAATACTGAATCAATATGCAATAAGTATTGCATATTCCCTACACTTCAATAAATAAATAAAGTGAGGTTAATTAACAAAAGAGAAAACAGAAAGCAAGCTTCCCAAACCCAGGGCCAGCATACTTCCCACCATGCGATTTGCCTTGGTCTCGAAAACAACAGTTGACCATCATTGTACTTAGATTTCCTCCCAATTGTTATGCACACCAAACAAGTAAAAGTATGCACAGAAACTCTCACCCCTTCTGCTCCGTGTGGGCTGTTTGCATTTGCTGAGTGAGAACAATAAACCAGTATTTAACGGGAAGGTCAGGAACTAAATGTAAAGTCACTGGAGCCCCACATTTAAACTTACTGATGCATGTCAATTATTTCTCAATAAAACTGGAAAGAAAGAAAAAATAAAGTCACCGGAGTCTTAATATTGCTACAATTACAGTTAATCAAGTTCACAGCCATTTCTGACAGCTCTGGGCTTGAGGGGCACTTCACGAAAGAGGTAAAGACATGAACAGAACGCCTCCGTCTGGGCATCAGTCACGTATTTATTTCCCAGTTTTTGTATGAGAACACCTGTAGTCACCTTGCCAGTGAGCAAAGCGCCAAATTTTAAAATTGTACGGTCAATTTCCTTTTTAAAAACTATAAAGAATCACATGTGTAAAACTGGTGTGGTCTTCTGCCCCCGTAATACTGTCTTTAAAAGTGAAAGTAAAGCGGCACTTCGCTCCACACACGCCCAGGTCTCCTGCAGGAGAGAGGGGTGTCTGCGCCGCGCCGTCCCTGCGCCGATCACACAGCCTCATGTACAGTGCTTCATGTCTTGTGGAAGCTGCTTTTTATTTGTATTCAAACAAACTCTGAAATCCGGTCATGGTGAGCTACTTATCGCCCTAGTACTTTTATTATCAAGATTCATAAATTACACAGCATTTAGATAAAAAATGCACATCTCAGAGTTACTCCAGCTTTTTATATGCCCCAGAGAGATTAATATTAAATGTATCAGATCTGAAAGAGTGAGGAGGGTAAATCGGCTACAGGAACTCATCAAGGGCTTGGAGGCTTAATGGAGATAATTCTTCCGTTCCAATGTTTTGAACTTTGGTTAATGATTATTATAGATGCAAGGGACTGGCTTACCACGTTCCCCAAAGATACACACATTAAATCCCACAGCCAGCAGGTAGGGGTCTGGGAGACAGGGCGAGCTTGTCCTCAAACGCCCTTGGCTTGTTCCGCATGCAAGGGGAATGTTCCCAGGGCACTCTGGTTCTGCAGGTGGGTCTGCTCTCAAAAGCCTTCCCAGTCCTGGCTTCCTCTGCCCCAGCACCACGCACTGCATTTCCTCCAATCAGAACTCTTCCTCCCAGTTTCAGACGCCTCAAGCCTCCCTGATGAGCTAAATGAAAGTGATGCATGGACATCCACATCTATTCCCCGTCCTCTGTCGGTAACACCCGAATCTCTTCAATCAAGAGTTTCAAGAGCAGCTTCCCCGGTGGTCAGGTGGCTAAGACTCTGCACTCCCAATGCAGGGGCCGGATTCACCCCCTGCTCAGGACTAGAGCCCACACACCACACCTAAAGACCCCGCGTGCTACAACCAAGACACGACAAAACAGAAACAAAACAAATAAAGACCTTTGATATTTTTAAAAAAAAAAAGTTTAAGAAGTGTCTGCTACGTCAGGCCCTGGTAAGGAGTAGAAGCAGATGTACCCCTGACTCCAAAATCTCTGCCCTTGGGGACCTTGTTTTTTGGTGGTATTGTAGTGAAGACAATAAGAAATAACTGAGCAATATGTATGCAGTATGATAAGAGCTAAAAACAAAGGGAGAGGGAGCGGGAGGGTGTCCAAGGACTTCATTTTAAATAACGAGGGCAGGTAAGGGGCTCGCTTAGCGGAGGAACTTGAAGGGTGACATGAACAAAGGAAGGATATGATTATGTGGATATTTGCAAGGAGAGCCTTCCAAGCAGAGGGAAGGGGAATTCAAAACAGGGGATGTGCTTGGCTGTCTTACGGAGAGTTCAGAGCCCAGGGTATCTGTCGCAGGGCCAAGCGGGGCTGGGGAAACTGCACACGTGAAGTTAAACAGGCGGCAGGAAGTCACACGTGTGACGGGTGGACCGTTATACCAACCTGACTGAGGGTTCTGCACCAGAGAATCATGATGCAATACGAGCATCTCAAATAGACTCCAGAGGGCTGGGAGTTAGGTAGCGTGGACCTAGGTAGAGTTAGTTAGGCCTGGACCACAGGGGTCTGTTGTTTATCACTCAGTCCTGTCTGACTCCTCGTGACCCCATGGACTGTAGCCCGCCAGGCTCCTCTGTCCATGCAGATTTCCAAGCAAGAGCACTGGAACCACTTGCCATTTCCTCCTCCAGGGGATCTTCTCAACCCAGGGATTGAACCCGGGTCTCCCGCACTGTAAGCAGAAGCTTTACCCTCTGAGCCACCAGGGAAGATTCAATACTCCAAGAAAAAATTTTTAAAAACTGGAGTCATAATAGGTGAAAACTGGAAAAAAACTAAGTATCTATCAACAATAAAATGGGAGGCCTCCCTGGTGGTCCAGTGGTTAAGAATCCACCTTGCAATGCAAGGGACACTGGTTTGATCCCTGGTAGCTCCCACGTGGACGGAGCACCTAAGCCGGTAGCCCACAACGGCCTGAGACACCGCTCCTGAGCCTGCAAGCCGCAACTCCCGAGCCCAAGGGCCGCAACTCCTGAAACCCAGAGCCCACGCTCCACAAGAAGAGGAGCCACAGCAATGACAAGCTCACACACGGCAACGAGAGGAGCCCCGCCCAGGACTAGAGACAGCCTGCATGCAGCAGCAGAGACCCACCACAGCCAAAACACATCATAAATAAACAAATTAAAAAAAAAAAACAATAAAATGAATAAGCTACAAAAGAAACAAATAACAACAACCAAAAAAGAAAACAATGAGCAAGCAGTTACCACTTTAGAGATGTTACATTCTTGGGAAAAGTAACTTTTGTAATATGGTTAAAAAAGCAAGACAAGTTTTCAGACTCAAAGAACGTGACTTCCCTAGTTACGAACAGACTCCTGGAAAGCTACAATAATCGAGTCTTACCTTATGATAACACCTAAAATAGGCGGCACGTTCATCAGAAAATTTCTCCAGTCTCTTTGGACCTTTGCTGGACGCTTTCTTGAATACTAACCAACATCGTTGATAAATCTGGAAGTGAATACAAAGACAGCACTCAGCATCACAGCCGACTCAGATATTACTGGCATTTGCATTTAAATGTTTTCTTTTTGATGTTTTCGCCTGTAAAATATTCATAAACCGTAAATGTGATGTTGCTTTGGGAAAACAAAATTTTAAAACCCCAAACTGTTTCCACAATGGGTGTATTATGCTGTTCAGAAAAATCACTGGAATCAAAAGAAAATAAGTATTTAGAGGCACATATCTTAATTCTTTGACAACATTTCAGAAGAAGTCCCAGAGATAAAAACCCCAAATCAGCACAAACAAGACAAGCTTTCACGGCACGTGCCCTAATTCCAAACGCCATTACTTATGGAGATCACAGCCTGAGACACGCCAAAGGCGAGAAGACCTAGGAAGGGACAGCCCCTGCGTGTCATGGGACGTTCCTCATACCTGATGGTCAGGAGCTGGGCCAGACAGCAGACTAGCTAATAAATGCAGATGAACACCAACCACATTCTCCTTCAGAAAATTCAACCCGGAGACTCAAAGATTATTGCCAGGCTGGGGTGCAGTCCGAGTTAATACTGCAACATATTAAGGGTCATAAAAACATGGAGACAAAAGTGGAAAAGTAATTCAGTGGACAGAGGGTGGCCTTTTAAACAAACGGTGCTCAAAACACTGAATGCCTGTGCTTAGTCACTCAGTCGTGTCCGACTCTTTGCAAACCCAAGAACTGCAGTCAGCCAGGCTCCTCTGTCCACCGAATTTTCCAGGCAAGAATACTGGAGTGGGTTGCCATGCCCTCCTCCAGGGGATCTTCCCAACCCAGGGATTGAACCCAGGTCTCCTGCATTGCAGGCGGATTCTTCACCATCTGAGCCACCAGGGAAGGCCAAAAAACTGAATATCCATAGGGAATTAAAAAAAAAAACCTTGACCCAAAAGACTCATACAAAATTAACTCAAAATGGACTCAAATATTTAAAAAAGTATATACATATATATATATCACATATATATATATGCTTAGGGAGGAAAAAGGAAATGTTTGGGAACACGGTCTGAGTGAAGAGTTCTTAGACTTCACGTTGCTATTGTTTACTCCCTAAGTTGCATCTGACTCTCTGTGACCCCATGGAGCCCGCCAGGCTCCTCTATCCATGGAATTTTCCAGGCAAGAATACTGGAGTGGATTGCCACTTCCTCCTCTAAAGAATCTTCCTGACCCAGGAATGGAACCCGGGTCTCCTGCATTGCAAGTGGGTTCTTTACCACTGAGCCACCAGGGAAGCCCTAGCTCAGTTCAGTTCAGTTCAGTCGCTCAGTCGTGTCCGCCTCTTTGCAACCCCATGAATCGCAGCACGCCAGGCCTCCCTGTCCATCACCAACTCCCGGAGTTCACTCAGACTCACGGCCATCAAGTCGGTGATGCCATCCAGCCATCTCATACTCTGTCATCCCCTTCTCCTCCTGCCCCCAATCCCTCCCAGCATCAGAGTCTTTTCCAAGGAGTCAACTCTTCGCATGAGGTGGCCAAAGTACTGGAGTTTCAGCTTTAGCATCATTCCTTCCAAAGAACACCCAGGACTGACGTCATGTCAAAATCTTAATCCATAAGAAAATGTTGCCGCATGTAACTCACCAAAATTTAAAACTTTGGCTATGTGAAAAATTCTGCTGATAGAATGAAAAGACAAGCTGGGGGGAAAAAAATGTGCAAACCATATATCTGACATAGGCTCAGTATCTGGAATACACAGAATCCTCAGATTTCAACATTAAAAAAGCACACCATCCATTTATAAAGTGGACCACAGACATTTCACCAAAGACAGCACACAGGTGATCGAGAGGCACATGAGGAAGAGCTCTCGGTCATTAAGCCTTCAGGGAAATGCAAATTAAAACCACAGCGAAACACTTCGAACCAATGAAATGTGTGAATCACAACCACAAACATTAAGACCACGATGAAGCACACGCCTACCAGGCTGGCTCAAATAACAGTAATACCACCAAACGCTGGCAAGGATGCCAATCAACTGGATCGCTTTTGCACTGCTGCCGGGAATATAAAATGTCCAACTCTGAAACACAGTTTGGCAATTCCTTAAAGAACTAAGCAAGCAGCACAGGACTTAGAACTGTACTCTTAGGAATCCAGGCCGGAGAAACGCAAACTCCCCGCACACAAAACACGTGAACATGAATGCTCACAGCAGCTGGATTTGTGCCAGGGCCAACTGCACACAACCCGTCTATTCTCCACCGGGGAAACAGCTAGACGACTCGGGGAACAGTCCCATCATGGAACACCACTCAGCTACAAAAACAACTTGAACGCGTCTTCAGAGAATAATGCTGCCTGAGGCGGGGCAGGGGGGCGCGGCACGGAGCCAGACCCAAAGGCCGCGTACTGTATGGCCGCATTAAGAGCAAGTATAGCAATGGAAATCAGAGCGGTCATCAGGGCTGAGGGCTGTGTGAAGAGGGAGCAGAAGGGAGGAGGGGTGCCTATAGGTGACAGGTGGGTCCCGGCAGCGATGAAGCTGCCCTGTATCCTGACTACTATCGTCTTGGGTACAGTGCATTGTTGGGACTTCCCTGAGGGTCCAGTGGTTAAGAATCCGCCTTGAAATGCAGGGGACGCGGACTCGATCCGTGGTCGGGGAGCTAAGATCACACAGGTCTAGGGGCGAGTACACGCCCATGCACCGCATCTACTGAGCCCGAGCACCAAACCAGAGAGTCCATTTACCTGCTGCAACTAAGACTCGGCCAAATAAAAATTAAATACATGAATCTAAAAAATACTGCATTGTTTCAAAGATATTACCACCAGGGAAACTGGTTAAAGAACACAGGATCTTTGTGTAATATTTCTTACAACCAAAAGTGAATCTACAATTATCTTAAAACAATACACTTATAAATTTTTAACAGAAAAGTGCAGAGATATGTAACCAAGATCTCAAAAATTACAGCCTAATCTAAAAACAGTTACCTGCTTCTTTTGCTATCAAACTGAAGTCTAATTAACCACTAGACTAAGTAACTTTAGAAAACTAAATGGCAAGAGTCATCGGTAAGAGTTCAAACACCAAATCCTTTTCAGGATGGAGAATCAGCCACGGAGATTAACACGTGGAGGGCTGTGGCTGGCAAATAGAAAACTTACCAATATCTCATTGGTGTCTGAATAACAGATGAGATCACTGGCTTCCTTAAAACCTAACCACCAGAAAGAGGACGATAATTACAGCGGCAATGACTGTCACTATGATTGTTCAAATAAAAGACATGGAAAACAGGTTTCTTGACGTCATTCTATCATTGGCAGCTCCTTTCTTCTGGACACGGCCATGAAAATGTGTTAGAGACAGCATGCTAAGGTATGCAAGAAACATGCATACTACGGGAAAAAATATTTTCATCAAAGAGGACACTTTATATTTCCAAATTATGCTGTAACTTTTAGGCCCAGTCTTGAATGACAGCATTTCTACTTTAAAACAAAGTTATTCATTTTCTTCAGGATCAAACCACATTTGTCTGGCTTCTGTCTGAAGTCTGTCACACGCAAGCTAAAGATTCCTCAATTTAAGCAGGCCTGATGACTTCCATCTTCGATTCATCCACATTACTCTTAGAGGATTTTTGTTTTTCTTTTGTTTTATTAAGTAGTAAGAGCAACAGTGAAGGGTTATAATCAAATAACCGCCAAAGCACTATTGTATAGATTCACATTTATACAACATAAATAAACTTGTAAAATGGATACACATTCTGTATTGTTCGCTGCTGCTGCTGTGCTGCGCTCAGTCGTGTCCAACTCTCTGCGACCCCGTGGACCATAGCCCACCAGGCTCCTCTGTCCATGGGGTTCTCCAGGCAAGAATACTGGAGTGGGTTGCCATGCCCTCCTCCAGGGATCTTCCTGACCCGGGCATGGAACCCAAGTTTCCTGCATTGCAGGCAGATTCTTCACCACTAAGTCACCTGGGTATCCAGGCTATTGTACAAATATTGTTTATAATGACTGGCTGGAAAGTCACCCTGGAACAGATTAAAACATGCTGGATCATCAGGAGATAAGGAAAATTCCAACACTAGGTTTATGAAAAGAGGGAGTTGAGTGATTCTCAAGCAGTGGTCCAGCCTCACTCAAGATAATTGTTAATTATTCAGATTCCTAGAGATTAGCCAAGGTCAACTGCATCAGAATGGGGCCAGACAAATTGGCTGTTTACCACATTCCCCAGGAATTTTGCTTGCTAATTTGCAAACCAATGCATGAATATTCATAAAGACTTGCAGACAACTCAGTGCTCCCCGGAGGGATGGCCAACAAAGACTCCTCTGGCAACTGCTCCGCCCACAGTGAGGGCCTCTGAGGGTGTGATATCTGGTGAGGACCGTGACCTGGGGCATGGAGGGGCGGGAGATGCTGTCTTGAGACCCAGTGACGGTGACAGTGAAGTCGGCTGAACCACAGCAAACCCGTTTCACCTGCCCTACACTCTTAGTCTCAAGAACAGAACAGCCACCAAGTACCAGAGAATTACAGACTTTTGCTCCATGTCTCAGCATCGGTGACAGGGGACAAGGCAGGAGGACTCACTGAGGACGGGGATTCGTGGGGACGAGCTGGGGTGACTGGCGCGCATCAAAGGGCGACAGCTTGAGAATCATCTCACTTGCTTACTGGCAGAGGGCAGGGTTTCCTTCGTCAATTAATTCTTCCAATGATCTCCTTCATAGCACATCTATGGCCCATCTATAGTCGTTTTTAGTTAACATTTTTCTTTCAACTGATTTTTTTAACTGAAGCTTTTTTATCCCAACTGTGACAGCAAAGTGTAGTTTCATGGGACAAGAAGCGTAGGTAATCCTAATGATTAGCCTGCATGCTAAGTCACATCCACTGGGTCCCTATGGACCCCCTGGACTGTGACCCGACAGGCTCCCTTGTCCACAGATTCTCCAGGCAAGAACACTGGACGGGTTGCCATGCCCTCCTCCAGGGGATCTTCCCAACCAGGGGATCAAACCCGAGTCTCTCACGTCTCCTACGCTGGCAAGCGGGTTCTTTACCGCTAGCACCACTCTTAAGATAATTTGACGACAGAATAACTTTATGTTGAAATATCTCACCTGCTATACATTAGGGTTCTGCGTTCTCAGCACAACTGGCATTTAAGACAGTTATGTTTTTAGTTGGGGCGGGGGCGCTGTGCATTGTGGGATGTTTCAGAGCCTCTTTGGGCTTCATCAACTGAATGCAGGAAGCACGCTTCTCCTACTCCGTTGACACTGCTGAGTGTCCCCTGGCGGGCGGTGAGGGGTGTAAAGTCAGAAGCACTATTCTAGATGAATTCACACTGATCTGAGATTGCAGAGTTGAAGAATATCTTCAAAGTCCTGGACTCGGACAAGCCGATCCACACAAGCCACTGTCGAAGCGACAACAGACACCGCGTCACAGGTTCTGACCACCCACCGAGGGATGGCCACCCACCCCAGCATTCTTGCCGGGGAAAAGTTCCCGTGGACAGAGAAGCCTGGCGGTCCATGTGGGCGCACAGAGTCGGACACGACTTAGTGACTCAAAAACAACAATTCTACAGCAGGAAGGTGTGTTTGGGGGGTGGGGCGGGGGGGTGAAGGTGAGTTAGGATTGTTTTCTGTTCTGCCAGAATCTAATTTCTGTAATCGCATCAATTTTCCCTCTTCTCCAGGCAACTCCAGAAGTTGGTGATGGACAGGGAGGCCTGGTGTGCTGCAGTCCATGGGGTCGCAAACTGAACTGAGCGACTGAACTGAACTGAACTGAACCAGGCATCTCTCCACCCCAGCCATATCATGTATCCTCATCATATATAAGCCTCATTTCTCACATTCTAGTCCTATTTTTATTTATTCTCTAAAACAAGTCAAATATTCTCTTTGTCTGGGGAGTTAATATCAATACCAAGCATTAGCCGAAAACTTTCTGCATGCAGAACGCTAATTCCTTTTTGTGCATTATCTCAACTAACCTACCCACAGCCCCATAAAACAGAGGCTATCATTCTTCCCATTTCACAACGAGGAAATAGACCTTAGTGAGGTTCCTCACTGGGTGTTAGTTACTCAAGAGCATGAAACTAGAGAGACAAGCCAGTATTCCAACCTTGGTTTGCCTGATTCTGGAGAAAAAGCTCTTAACCATTCCTCCAGGATTTTCCCAGAAAAGCTGGTCTCCTAGAGACACTCAAACTTCTGCTGAGGGTCGAGCCGTCTGTTAGAAGTTGATTTTCATGCTTATCATAATCTATAAAGAGACATTTAGTTGTAACCATATGCTCTTTCATCTGGACAACGACTTTACCGTCTAGCTATTTCAGTGTGACATTTGCATTTGTGATTTTAAGTTCCCTGGCACCAAGCGTTGGCCAAGAGTGAAAATTTTAATGGAGTATCTCTGCAATTGGGGTCTGAAGACCCTATCCCGGAATTGCAAGCCCAGCAGTTTGTAAGATGTGTTTTCTTTTAAAAGAACTCCACCCTCTCCTTAAGTGACAAAGTATTCAGGATCCCTGACCGCAGCTCAGAAACTCAACTGTGCCAAATATTTCTGATTATATGGTAAGTGTCTCACGCAAGCTCTGGGTTTTCCATAGCCTTCCTTCCCTGTCTAACCTGTGGTTGCTCCCTCTAACCGAGCAACTGTAACCGGTTACAGCTGCAGAAAACCAGCGTCCTGGCTCCCGGCTGCCTGGATGTGAGCAGTCAGCACCCAGCCCCCCACGGTGGCCCCGGCGCCCGGCCACAGTGACCCACGGCCCGCCCAGTCCTGAGCCTGCGATGGATGAGCACCAGTCCAAGGGCAAGCCGACAGCCACAGGCACAGCACTGGGTGATGCAGCCTGTCTGTCTGCCATGGTCTCCAAGTAATCCTTCCACAAAATGAGAATTCTGACCGAGAAGACGTCTGAGACCGAGGCAGTTATAACATTCTGGCCTAATGAAGGACTCTGTCATTATGAGATTTCAGAAGGTGATAGAAAGTGAAAGTGAAAAGTGTCAGTCATTCAGTTGTGTCCTGCTCTTCTCGACCCCATAGGCTGCAGCCCGCTAGGCTTCTCTGCCCATGGAATTCTCCAGGGCATCTTCCCAACCCAGGGACTGAACCCAGGTCTCCTGCATTGCAGGTGGATTCCTACCGTCTGAGCCACAAGGCGACGGAAGAAGAGTAGAATTCTGTGATTTCACTGAATTGTAACCGGTAGGTGCTACCAACTCCACTCACCAAAATAACGAGCTGGTTCAGAATTACATATTTTATGAGGAGAAAAAGTCACTTTAATGAGTAAACAGCATGACTCTGTGCCTGTCATTTATATGCACTTTCCATTTGTCAGGAAAGAATGTTAATTTGGGGAAGCTGCACAGTGGGTGCTGAGGTACATATTAAAATTCACTACAAAGAAAAATCCCAGCAAAAATGAGATAATTAATCATAAAATAAAATTTGTATAAAGAGGATTAAAAGTATTTCAAAAGCATCCACAGGCAATAAATTAGCTGTGCAAACCCTCTGTTGATGTCAAAGTAAATTAACACAACCTTTCCAGGGGAGAAATTATGCCTACCCTTTGACCTGAAAATACTATTTCTAGGAACTTTCCCCCTAAGGAAATAATTAAGGAAATATGCAAGCATATGGGAATAGGGCTCTTTGGCATAAAACTGAGAGTGCTCTAAATGTTCCAGGGACTGGCTTCATTAACTATGGCATATCTGTAAACTGGAAATTGCCATCATTAAAAACGATGCTGTAAGATAATAGTCATACCACAGGATGTGCTACTAAGTAAGTTATTAAGTAAGAAGAGTAGGTTGTCCCTGCTTTTTAGTTTGTTTCTACTGTAATATATACACTCAGTCCCCCCCCACACACACACACACACCAGGGGGAACGTATCCGTTTCAATGGAAAACTATGCATTCTCTAGGACACACACATCCGGTATCACCTGCCTCTGATTCTGAGGGAGACAGTCTACAACTCCAGACTGCAGATCACGGATAGAAATGTAAAATAGCCATAAAGATGCAAATTCTATCCCCTTCAGTACAGGCCTCCCTGGTTTCCCCGCCCCCATCTTGGAGCCCGCTCAGCCTCCTCTGGGCACACATTTCACTATGCTGCTTATATAAATGTGTGAGCTCGCTGGCTTCCCCTTAGAACTGGTTACAATATTCTGTGCTGCTCTCTCACTTAATGAGCTAATTAGAATCTTCAGCACGTGCTCTTTCTACATCTGTACGAAAGTCATGATATGAACAGTTAACTGTTTTGAAAACTAGTTTTAACACAATCCATCAGTCGATGAGTCCCGTGTATTTCACCTTCTGGCTGAACCTGGCGTGTCTTCCCCCGCCTCCCCCCGCAGGGACCACCACCCTAATCTGAGCACCACCTCCTGAGCTCCAGAGTCCCCTGCTTTCACTCTTGCCGCATTTCAGTTCATTTCCCGCAGTACCTCTGGAATGATCCTTAAAACCCTGATGTGACCACATCAACCCACTGCTGAACACATTTCTGAGGCTGCCTGTTGCCTTTGGGGTACAAACCCAAGTCTTAATGAGAGATTGTAGAACCTGCAAAAGCTGGCCCCACCCTACCTGTTTTGCCTTATTTTGTTGATTTCTTCATTTATATAGTCTGTACTTAGAACCATACACATACATTTTTAGTGGCGATCAAATAAGCAATACGAGGTTACTTGGAAAAATTCTCATGGAATCAGTATTCTGGTCATACATGAGGACCCTTCCCTTGTCAGACAAAACTGACCAATGCAGAGTGGACGGCCAAAGGGAAAAGTGGTGGCTCCTCTCCCCAGTGCTTTCTGTCCCCGGGCAGATCCACAAAGCAGGAGGAAGAGAAGTGAGAACAGGAGCCTGAAGAAGCCACACGCAGTTGCATGTCCTCATTCAACTTCTATTTTTAAGCAGCCTTGAAGAAAAAAGCCAAACAACGCTAAAGAAATGCTAGAGAATCTCGACTACTGGGTGGACATTCTATTCAAACAAAAAATTGGGGAGCTGATGTCACTTATGAATTCAGCAGCCCCCAACCTTTTTTGGCACCAGGAACCCATTTCGTGGAAAAGAATTTTTCCGCGGGCCAGGGTGGAGGGGGGTGGTTTGGGATGATTCAAGAACACTACGTTTATTGGGCACTTTATTTCTAATCTAAAGCTACAACTGATCTGAAGATACTCCGCAGTGGGGAGGTTGGGGAACTCCTGCATTAATTCATCAGCAAACACTTACTGAGTGCCTACCATGTGCCAGACACTGTTCAGGTGCTAAGGACGGGGCTGCAAACAGAGTGGAGGAACCTGCTGCCTTCACTGGGCTTCCGGACGCGATATGATGACAAGAGACGTACGGGTACATCTGTGAGCGTATGTCTGGTAGTACACAGGCAATAACGGGTTATGTGGGCTTCCCTGGTGGCTCAGTGGGAAAGGATCTGCTTGCCAATGCAGGAGACGCACGTTCAGACAGAAACATGCCCTGGCATGAAGAGCCATCAGAATTCCAGAGAAGCCAGAGCTGGTGGAGGCGGGGAGGCTGTATGGGTCTAACTGCAAAGACTCTGACTTGTTCTCTGCATGCAATGGGAAGTGAGATGAAGGCTTCTGAATGAAAGTCATATAATCCAATTTATGTTTAGTACGCGGCAGGGACTTGAAGGCAGAATCGAGGAATGTAGCTAGGAGGTTGCTGCTGCAATAATCTCATGGTGCCCTGAGCCGGGATGGACGTGAGGAAGCAGAGGAGAAGGGGTCCAAGTCAGGATACATTCCGAGAGCAAAACCAACGAGACTCACTGATGAGGCTGGAGGTAAGGATGTGAGTAAGGAGAGCCAGGGATGATTTCAAGATTTTTAGCTCAAGCAAGTAGAAGAATGGAGTTTATGTTAGCGAAGCAAGCAAGCCTGGGAGGGAACCAGAATCTGCAGCGAGAATGCAGAATCTGATGGTGGATATAAGGAGTCTGTTATGCCTGTTAAACACCTAAGTTTTATATATAAACATTCTATTATTAAACATGAGGACTAGTCAGCTATGTATATATTATACACATAAGCCTAAAATACAAGATTTTATTGTACTTTTTAAATAAACTGACAGCACCATCTTCCCTACAGGCTTATTGGCAGAATGGAATGAGTTAGTGCATTTAAAGGGCTTCTCCTGCCTGGGGGACCCTTTATAGAGGTCAGCAGCTCACACCATCCAGCCAGGAGGTGATCTGCCTGCAAACAAGGACAACACACATTCTAGCTCCTTCGTTTACTCACTGTGAAGCCTGTGAAAGTCGCTCAGTCCTGTCCGACTGTTTGCAACCCCACGGACTCTAGCCCACCAGGCTCCTCCGTCCATGGGATTCTCCAGGCAAGAATACTGGAGTGGGTAGCCACTCCTTTCTCCGGGGGATCTTCCAAAACCAGGGACTGAACCTGGTTCTCCTGCACTACAGGCAGATTCTTTACTGTCTGAGCCGCCAGGGAAGCCCATTTATTCATTAACTTCACAAATATTTTCTGAGCATCTACTATGCTCCAGGCCCTGTTCCAAGGACTGAAGAAATGACAGTCACTTTCTCTTGTGTGGAGTGAGGATAAATAACAATAATAATACCAAGCACATATAATTAACATGAGGATTGAACCGGTTGACATTTATACACATCTCTGTGAACATCATGCAAGTTCTGGTTTTCGCTTCCTTGTGTGTAGAGACAGACAACTCAGTCTCCCCGCCCCAAGCACGAGGCCCAGCACGTGGTCATTACAACCATGGACTGCATCTGCGGGACACCGTGGTTTGGTAGGATGTTCCCAACAAGTATTTGGCGAAGTTAAAAAAAGAAATGATGTCGTCGTGGCTTCCAAAAGTCTGTGAGTGGGCACCACACCAAAATCCCCGACACTGAGTTCCCATTCCTCAGCTTGACTCTCCGCAGGCTGCCCGCTGCCCGCTGGCCAGACCTCCCCGCCCACCACTGGAGCCCCAGCCTCCAAGTTCCGAGCTTCTCTAATGAGGGAGGAGAGAACGTGCTGGAAGGCTCTTCCCCTTGCTGCTCAGGGGCTGCCTCCCCTCATCCTCCAGGTCGCACGTGAAATTCCTCTGTCACTTCGCGACTGTTGTATAACCAGTCACCCTGGAGCTGAGAAGCTCAAGACAACAAGCCCGTTTTCACCCCTGGTGAGCCTGACGGTGGATGGGGCTGCTCTGCTGGTCTCCCCTGGCTCCTTTAAGCAGGGCTCCTGCACAGGTGAGTGGTCAAGGCAGGGCGGTCTGGAGCTCGCCTGGGGTGACTGAGCTCTGCAACTGCGTGGCCTCAGATTCCCCGGGTTATCTGGGGCGTGTTTCCACGGATCGAGCAGGAGAATGGCTGGCATCGAGGGGCCTTCATTACCGCAGGACGGGGCGGGGAGCTCTGTTCCCAGTGATCCCGCCGGTGCGGCAGTGGGGTGGTCTCACTGCCACTGACCATCGGTAGATCCTGACCCCTGACACCACCCCTGTGGGGAAAGGGGTGAAGACCTCGTGACTGCGGGGCAGGGTGTAGGGACTCGGCCTCAGTCTCCATGACACCGCAGTGGGCGTGGCTAAGGACTGGCTGAGGGGAGAGGCTGGGCTCCCTGCCTGGCCTTCCAGGACACCCACCTGGGGACAGAGGACCCTGTTACAGTAAACATTCTTCTCTGACGGGATCATGTTGAGCCAAAGGTAACCGAGAAACAGCAGACACAGGACGAATCTCTCTGCCTTCCTCCTTTCTGCCTAAAAGTAAGGAATACATTTCTTTTTAACTGACATGCATTTACACGTGTATGGAGAAGGCAATGGCACCCCACTCCAGTACTCTTGCCTGGAAAATCCCATGGATGGAGGAGCCTGGAAGGCTGCAGTCCTTGGGGTCTCGGAGAGTCGGACACGACTGAGCGACTTCACTTTCACTTTTCACTTTGATGCATTGGAGAAGGAAATGGCAACCCACTCCAGTGTTCTTGCCTGGAGAACCCCAGGGACGGGGGAGCCTGTTGGGCTGCCATCTATGGGGTCGCACAGAGTCAGACATGACTGAAGTGACTTCACTTATTTATACGTGTAAAGGGGCTTCACTCTCTTAAACCAGGAATACAAGAGATGGCACCAAGATGAATCTATTTAACCAACCATACTGAACACCCTCTTCTACAGTAAAAATGTTGTAGTCATCTTCATGCAGTTTACCACCCCGAGCTGCTCAAATTCCCTTTCCTTGTCTAGTCACTTCTCCATAACTCATAGCTCGCTGGTAAAACGGTGTATAAGATTCCAAACCTAAACTCAATATAGAGCGAATGCTCTAAACAGCTTTGCTCAAAGGTGAGACCACACAGGTATTATCAAGAGTCAAGGCGACGTAAGAAGTGGCCAGGAGCTTCCCTGGGGTTCAGTGGTTGAGAATCCTCCTTGCAAGGCAGGGAACACGGGTTCAATCTCTGGTCAGGGAACTAAGATCCCACCTGCCGCAGAGCAACTAAGCCAGTGCACAGCAGCTACAGAGCCCTCCTGCTGCAGCTAGAGGGTCCGAGTGCCTCAGGAAGGATCCTGCAGGACGCCATGAAGATCCAGCGCACTGCAAACTCAGACCCAGTGCAGTCAAATAGCAAAAAAATAAGTATTTTTAAAAAAGAAATGGCCAAACTCTTTTGTAACAGAGTATTTGGGTTTCTTTCTAGCGTCTTTCTTTCTTTCTTTGATACTTTGAGAGAGGGAGACATGAAAAATAAAAAGGACAGAAAAGAGAGAAAGAAGTTATGAATCTGGGCACTGCCTGGAAAATAACAGGCAGAACACAAATCTGAGTTGGGACAAATAAAGGACTTTTAGGAAGTAGAGTAACTAAAATAAAATCCCAAGCCTGCTTCTTTGGATTTTCACTTCTTTCTCTGTTTAGTCCCCAGAGATATGAAGCTATAAATAAAATTTGTACGCTTTGTGTCAGTTTAATTCACAATGCCCAGGTGCTTCACCTAAGAAGGTAGAGGGAAATGTTTTACTCACAGAAGCTCATAACGATGGAAGTCTAGACTCCTTACTCAGCCTTTGCTGGCATGGAGGTGGGGGGGCGGGGCCCAGTCTATTCTGTGATTCTTGGCTGATATCAGAAGAGGTATTTTCTAAAAGTTTTCTGTGTTACTCAGCCGAGCCTTTTCCAGGTCATCCTTGGATCAGAAAATTGGCGGGGGTGTGCGGGAAGAGGAGGTTCTCCCTGTACCCACTGGCATTTCTCCCTGTGCCCACTGGCATTTCTGATGTGCTGGCTTCTCCAGCGTCACCTTTCAAATACATGAGACAAAACAAAAACCTACGGAAATGACCACTAAGTCGGTCCTCGAAAGCCAAGACCCGTGGGGATTTCCCTGGTGGCCCAGTGGTTAAGATTCTGTGCTTCCACTGCTGGGGGCGTGGGTCAATCCCTGGCTGGGCTACTAAGATCCCACATGCCCTGGACACAGCCAAAAGGTTTTTAAAAAGCTGAGGTCTCTGGCCAGTCTGCCCTCTCTTCACCTTTCAGAGTCTTCTTAGTTTGATTTATATATAAAGTCCAGAGTTTATAGTTGTACTTAGCAAAGGAAATAGGGGAGAGTGTGTCTATTCACTTATCCCAGAAGGAGCAAGTAAATATTTTTATAGCCTCCACGTAAAACGCCTTTACAAGCCTCTGCTTGTGGCAAGTTTGCTGATAGTTCATCTCACAAGCCCAGAGTCAGGGCAGATGGAGACAGTCAGATTTCAAGGTAAAGGTCCTGGAAGTAACAGAGGCCGAGCACATACTCACGATCCATCATGATGTCACCTCCTCAGAAACACGTCCCGCCTACGAAATCTAACGCACTCTCCTCCCCCTCCTTGCAACTTCAGCGTCTGAACTCATCTTGCTCACTGATTTGTCTGCATATTTATGTTTTACCTTCCTCCCTAAAAAGCAAAAAAACCCATATTTTGTCTTACTTTGAATTCTCAGGACCTAAGAGAGTATAGGCTCTCATTCTTTTTAAATAATTGAGTGCATAAATGAATGAGCAAATTAAAAACATAGGAAAATCCATACTTGGCACTCATGAGCCTTCCACAATTTCATAAATGATGCCCTTAGACATCAAAGTACCTCAGAATGGACCTGACATTTCCAAAAAGCCTTAACATCTTTATACAAGACAGTATTAAAAGAAAATAAAACCTCAAAATATGTAGAGCACACATTCAAATTATACTGACAGACATGCTTTGAAAAGAAACAATTATAAAACCACATTTGTCCTTAAAAAGTGCATCCTGCAAAATGCCATTATCTATACCATGCAGAAAGGTTCTGGGGACCATTCGGCACATCTTTGTTTTTAAACATCAGTGGGTTTTTGTTCTAAAACCACAGACCCTCAAGATGACTATAATTCCCTAGAGACTAAAGCAAATATTTTCTTATTTTTAGAAACAGGCTCTAACCAAGCTGGAGAGACATTTGCCATGACAAAAAAAAATTTTTTTTAATTCCCAATTAGAGAGTTTTCATTAGAAATGCTACTTCTGAAGCTGAGCTACTGTCATGATTTCAGAAGGAAACATTTCAGCATGGCTGGCTCTCCAAACTTCCCCACGACGGGGACACAGCACTGAGGAAAAGCCATTCCAGGAGAGGGCTCAGTACAGCACGTTAGAATGTCACTCTCTAAGAAAGGAAGAGAAACGAATCCCATGGTTGAGAAAGCACTCTTGAAACCCACACACCTGGAACAGATGTTGCCAGAAAGGGGCAGAAGGATGAAGAATAAGGGTCACGTAAAAACGTCTCAGCCAGGAATCCAAGGGGGGGAAACCGGGGTGGCCACAGAGGAAACCGTTTAAGCTCATCAGGGCTAATTTACAACAAAGAGGCAAATTTTCAGAAATTATTCTTGTTGTGAAGAGATGTGATATTGACTGCACCAGAAAGATGGGTTGGTTGGTTGTTTGCTTTGAGAGTTGTTTTTTTTAATTAGTTAATTGATTTACTTCTGGCTGTGCTGGGTCTTCAGCACTGCTTGGGTTTCTCTCCAGCTGCGTGAGCGAGGGCTGCTCTCTAGGACGTGCAGGCTTCTCTAGCTGTGGCTCCCGGGCTCCAGAGCACAGGCTCAGTAGTTGTGGTGCAAGAGCTTACTTGCTTCAAGGCATGAAGCAGATCCGGGTCTGAACCCAGGTCTCCTACACTGGCAGGCGGATTCTTTACCACTGAGCCATCAAGGGAGCCCTGTTTGTATTGATTTAATTACAGACTGTTAGGGAAAAGTGTCTACATATCAGATTATTAAAATGTCATGAAATGGCCTTTTGCTCTGTGCCATCCAGGTTAAAAAGCCAACCTACGTCTGAACGACAGAGGCCTGTAGGTGACGATTAGATCGGTGTGATTAAATCAGTGGTGCTCAACTCCAGCAAGTGCATCCCCAGGGGACATGTGACGGCATCTGGAAGCAAATCTACTTGGCACAGCTGGGAAGATGCTGAGCAGTGCCTGGGGGTGGAGGCCACAGATGCCGAATCTTACAGTGCCAGGGCCGGCCCCCACTGAAAGGAGCTGCTGCTAAGTCACTTCAGTTGTGTCCGACTCTGTGCGACCCCATAGACGGCAGCCCACCAGGCTCCCTCGTTCCTGGGATTCTCCAGGCAAGAACACTGGAGTGGGTTGCCATTTCCTTCTCCAATGCATGAAAGTGAAAAGTAAAAATGAAGTTGCTCAGTTATGTCCGACCCTCAGCGACCCCATGGACTGCAGCCTTCCAGGCTCCTCCGTCCATGGGATTTTCCAGGCAAGAGTACTGGAGTGGGGTGCCATTGCCTTCTCCGCTGAAAGGAGTTATCTGGCCCTAAAATGTCTATAGTGTTGAAGGTGAGAAAAAGAAGACATCAGGTAAACAGCCTTCTCAAAATTAAAGCCTTTATCCCAGATCTAGAAGGACTCATTGACCAAAGTTAAGTTCTGTCTGATGAATTATAAAGTGCTCTGAAAGCAAGTGTTGTCACGTTGAAAACCAAACATCAAGATGCCCAAACATTTCTGTTAAAGTGATAGGATGTGTTAGGGTCAGGTAGACACAGATCCTGACAAGCTGAGACATGCCTGCAGTCCCAGGACAACTTGTTTCAGACTTCAAAGGATTTCTGAAGTCAGATGGCAGTAATTAGTGCTGGGCCAGGAGGGCTGGATAGAGGCAGAGGAGCTGCCACTCAGACTGCAGGGCTCCGAGCCTCCTGGCACCCTGCCCAGACGTGAGCCTTGCTAGAAAAGTCACTGCCGACCAAGGTAGAGAAAACATGCGAAAAAGTAGCACGGTGAAGATCAATCAGGAGGAAAAGAAACACGCAAAGGCTGTGAACAGTGGCAGTCCCTGAACGTGAAGCCTCAAGTCAACTCAGAAGTTGGCACCCAGGCTGGACACACACCCTACAGGCCTCTGCACTACCGGGCTCCTTCCTTTGCCAGGACCATCCCCACCTTCTTTCTGGCACCTCAGGGGAGCGCCTCTGTGTGTGTCAACCCTCCCATTTCACGCCCTCCAACATCCGTCCTTAGCTTCCACGTGTCACGTTAATTCCTCCAGAAAATCGTCACTTCCCGTCATCCCCAGTATCAAACCAATATACATACAGACCATGCAAAGAAGCATACGCCGCAGAAGTCAGGAGCACAGTCTCAAGAGACCTCCCTGGCAGTACAGTGGTTACAAATCCGCCTTGCAATGCCAGGGACGTGGGTTCGATTCCTGGTCTGGGAACTAAGATCCCACATGCTGTGGGGCGACTAAGCCTGTGCACTGCGGCCACTGAGCCCACGCTCCCGAGCCCACGCACCACGGGGAAGACAGACGACCCATGAGCATCCCCGCACCCCACCTGAGACGATGCAGCCAAGTCACAGCAAAGCACATGAAGATGAAAGCCAGCCTACCTAGGCTCAAGGGTGATCGCAAAATGCACATGTTGTGTGACTTTGGGCAAGCTGTTAAACCCTCTGTGTCTTCATGGGATAACTAATTGTCACAGGACTCATCCCAGAGGATCCTGAGTTCCTGCATTGAAAGCACCTTGGAACAATGGCTGGCACATAATAAACCTTTAATCAACGACAGACACTTGAGTAGAGACTTTGTCTATATTCTTCCTTGCTTTATTTTCAGCTCTAGCACAGTGCTGGCCGTATTGTAGGAACTCAATAAACAATTGCCAGATAAATGAATTGCCAGAGGACCTTCCACCATTATAAACAAACTATATACTTCATGGTAAGTATTTAACCGTCTCTTTTTTTCTAGACTGTAAGTTCTGAGAGGGGCAGTGCTTGCTTTATGCACTGCTCTAGTTATTGGATCGTGGTGAACACACATCAAAATAGTTCCTAAATGAAACAAAGAAATGAATCTATGTCTAACTTCAAGAATAAATACAATCGAATTATCCCCATTATCTTATAATAACCTATAATGGAATATAGGCCTTCCCAAACCCGCCTGCCAATGCAGGAGACTTAAGACATGCGGGTTCGACTCCTGGGTGGGGAAGATCCCCTGGAGGAGGGCATGGTAACCCACTCCAGTATTCTTTGCCCGGAGAATCCCATGGACACAGGAGCCTGGGGACTATGGTCCGTAGGGTCAGAAAGAGTCCCACAGGACTGAAGTCGGACACGACTCAGCAGCAGCATAATGGAATATAATCTGTCAAAAACTCAAACTGCTAAACTGAACATCTGAAACTAGCACAATATTATAAATCGATTATACTTCAATAAAGTAAAATAAAGAATAAGTAAGACAGTAGAGTCAACAGCATTCATATTTTGCTTTCCTATAAACTTGTCTCTAAGTCTTACTGGAAATGCTTTTGCTTTTACAAAGGATATGAAGAAAGGGGAGCTTTTCCACTAGAAATTAACTGGAAACCAGCTCCCCCAAGACTTCATCTCCAATAGTAACATGTGGCAGCAAGAGGTTCAGCTTTCATTCCACTTGTACCCGAGGCCAACAGGAAGCTGCATAGAAAGCTGCTGAACATTACAAGAGCCTGGAACAGCATTCTCACTCCGATTAGTTACGAAATGAGGCAAAGCTGGTGACGTCTCTACAATATCAACTACAATAATATCAACTTTTCCTTAGGTGTCCTAACTATAATAGATTCCACTCAGACTCATCCAAAATCTAACAGCTTCCCTGCCTTATAAGCCAGGTTCTATTACAGTTTCAGTCTTCTGGAGCTCTGAGATCCTACGATTAGAATCAACACTGGTTCAAGACTCATCCGAATAAGAATTTTAAGATTCAATGTAATGCTTTTCCAATCCTACAAGATGAGCAAAAATAAAGACACTAACATAAAAACCCATAATACAATTTCACAGACTGATAATGCTGGACCACAAAGTTGGCTCTAAGCAAGTAATAAATTAGACACCTGATGAATTATGAGTCACGTTCTCTGTAAGACGAAAACAAAACAACTGCTGAGTAAAGTCAGAACAATTCTTTACACTCGGTCCAGAGATAAATGTTTCCCCAGGGTCTTTATAACAGATGGGAGTACAATTTGGACACTCTCCACGGAGGGCAATTTCACAAGATCTTTCCCCAAACTGTACACATCCTTTGACTCAGCAATTCCACTTGCAAAGATTTACTTTACCCTTATACGCTTGCACGTGTGAAATAACGGCTGTGTAAGAGTACTCACTGTGGCACTATTTATAAAAGCAAGCCAAAGATTTGAAACACCTAGAACAGCATGAGGGAGCTGGTAGAGTAAAGGAGAATCCTAGGGACGGGGAAGCCTGGTGGGCTGCCGTCTATGGGGTCGCACAGAGTTGGACACGACTGAAGCGACTTCACTTTCACTTTTCACTTTCATGCACTGGAGAAGGAAATGGCAACCCACTCCAGTGTTCTTGCCTGGAGAATCCCAGGGACGGGGGAGCCTGGTGGCTGCCGTCTACGGGGTCACACAGAGTCGGACACGACTGAAGCAACTTAGCAGCAGCAGCAGCAGCAGGGTAAAACACAAATGCCAGCTGTTAATAAGACGGAGACAACCAGACACCCACTGAAATGACTGTCTGCTCCAAAAGTGACTGCTGAGCAAAAAAGCCGAGTGCGTACCTAGAAGAAATGAACACATGTGTCCACACAGACACTTGCACGTGAATGTTCCCAGCAACATTATTCACAACAGTCACAAGGCAGAAACCATCAAATGCCCATCAACTGAAGAGAAAAAAATGTGGTGTATCTATATAGCAGAATATTATTCAACCAAGAAAGAAGTTCTGATATCTGTCACAACATGGATGAAGCTTGAAAACATTTTACTAAGTGCAAGAAGCCAGACACAGAAGATCACATATTGCATTAATTTCGTTTGCATGAAATGTCCAAGAGGCAAACCCATAGACACAGAAAGTAGATTACTGGTTTCCAGGGACTGAGTGGAAGGGCCACCTGGGAGTGACTGCCAATGGACAGGAGATTTATTTATGTAGTGATGAAAATGTTCTAAACTTGGACTGTGGTGATGATCATACAGCCGTGTGCATGTGCCAAAAGTCACAGAACTGGACACTTTCACAAGCTTGAATTTTATGGTAGGTGAACTCTATCTCCATAAAGTTGTTATTTTAAAAACTAAGTACACCTTTATAGACTTGTGGGACTTAGGGGTAAAATTCAAAATAACTATAGTCCGCCTGACACAGTGGGCCAGCCACAAAAATGTCATCACTTTGACCTTGAGCATTTACTAATGGCCAGTCACCTGATCGGGCTTGTCTTCTTCAATTCTTATGACTGTCCCATGATATAAAGAGAAACTCTTATGATTACCATTTTAGAGGTGGGAAATTGAGAGGTGGGAAATTTAAGATATTTGAAGGAGAAGTAAAGAGCAATTCTGATTCAAGAACCCACACTCTTGTCCATTAGACGATCTTCCCTCTCTGAAGCATTTAATCTCTGTTAGTGTTTTTATTACAGTTGAACCTTGAACAACTCTGGGGTTAGAGGCATCGACCCTCCTGCCAGTCAAAAACCTGAGTGTAATTCCACAACCAGCCCTACACACCTGGGTTCTGCATCTATGGATCCAAGCAGCTGTGGCTCCTGTGGGACGACAGTGTGTATTTTCTGCAAAAAGCGGCTGCGTGTAAA
>NW_011494715.1:9057258-9072378 GCF_000754665.1 Bison bison bison | reverse complement strand
TAAGTGGACCTGCACGGTTCAAACCTGCGTTGTCCAAAGGTCAACTGTGTCACTATGGTTCCAGCCTTGAACATCCAAATGCTCGAGTAGTTTTTAGGAAGCTGAGTGGCAGCTATGAATCAGTACTTTTCATTAGAATTTTACCTTTGCAAATGGCTTGGTACAGATAAAAAAAATGACGGGATCTAAACTGAGTTGAAATCTAAACATGTTTTCATCTGACACTGTTCGGAGTCCAGCACTGGGTCATGATGAGACGATCTGTTCAACATGCCAAGATGCTCTGACGCTGAAAGACGGGTCCCACAGGCCAGAGAACTGTCGTTTCTCTCACGCTGCTGACCGTGGTCTCCCAGGTCACCATGCGTTTCCTTACATTTTTATCGCCCTCTGTTTACAATATTTGTTGTTGCTGTTTACTTGCTAAGTCAGGTCTAACTCTTTGCAACCTCGTGGACTGTAGCCTTCCAGGCTCTTCTGTCCAAGGGATTTCCCAGGCAAGAATACTAGAGTGGGTTGCCGTTTCCTTCTCCAGGGGATCTTCCCGATCCAGGGATTTAACCAGCATCTCTTGCATTGCAGGCAGAATCTTTACACTGAGCCACCGGGAGAGCCCACTTAAAAATATGCATTCCTTCATTTTTTTTACTGTTTAAATTAAAAATGTGCATTTAAGGCAATCGATGATGGAAGCGCAGGAGGCTGCCATTTGGCCATTCCAGCAAGTGACCACCCAACTACCACTCTCTTCTTATTAAACAGCAACAAAATCCCAGGCAATGTTCCACCTGAGGGACTATATTTTTAGGCTTGTAAGTAAAGCCAGGCGGCTAAATACTGACCAAGGATGTAGAAGAAGTTTTGTGTTCTGTCAGAATTCTTTTGCATTTCTGGCCTTTCCTACTTCTGTGTAAGAGGTATGATGCACGGAGCTCCAGCAGCCATTTTGGGCCATGAGGTAACCTTTTGGTTGGAAGCCCCTAGTAGGATAGCAGAGCAGACACAGATGAAACCTGCTTTCCTGATGACCTTGGAACTATTATACGAACTTTGAATTATTTTCTATGGAAGAAAACTAAATTTCTACTTAGTAAGTTACTATGAGTTTTCAGGTACAGGCAGACAAACCTAATTCAAAAAGTAGCATCAGCCTACCCTCCTATTTATATATGTATATGTTTTAATAAGGGGCTTCCCCAACAGCTCAGTGGTAAAGAATCCGCCTGCAAGGCAGAAGACACAGGAGACGTGGGTTCGATCCCCGGATCAGGAAGATCCCCTGGAGGAGGGCATGGCAACCCACTCAGTATTCTTGCCTGGAGAATCCCATGGATGGAGGAGCCTGGCGGGCTACAGTCCATAGCTGCAGAGAGCTGGACACAACTGAAGCTACTGAGCATGCACACTTTAACAAAGAGGATCGTACCAAGTATTATACTCCAGAACTTACTCCTTTAGTTTCCACTTCAAAACAAATCAAAGGCATCCTTCCACTTCAATATGCACAACCCTAACTTTCTTTTGAATGAACGTGTAGCTTTCCATTGTTAAGGTTTCAAGTTGTTCCTCTACATCCGTTAACCACTTTGTTAAATTCTATTTTTCAAATGCTGTTTCTGAAAAGAAAAAAATCTATTTCTACTCAGCGCTGCCTTCCCAAGGCATTCAGTTTTATTTTGCTCTTAGACAAGCAACTCTGCTTCCCAGCTTAGATTCTGGGAAACTAACAAAAGGCCTTTGGGGGTTAGCATCCCTCACAGCGAGCACTGGAGCGCATACCACCTAATAACAGCAACGTGAGAGGCCTGCCCTCAGATCTGACATCTGACCGTCCATGTCATGACACAACACAGCCCTATAAGTGGACGGGGGTTCAGGGTGTTCTTCTCGGGAGCAACCAGGGGACTGCAAGTTTAAAAAAGCTTCATAAAATCCTGAGCATAGGAATACACACTTACAATGGATCTTCATTACTCAGACCCCAAAATAGCCATTAATTGTCGGAAAATGTGTTAGTCATAAGTCATATCTGATTCTTTGTGACCCCATGGACTGTAGCCTGCCTGTCTCCTCTGTCCATCAGATTTCCCAGGCAAGAATACTGGAGTGGGTTGCCATTTCCATCTGCAGGGGGGATCGTCCCAACCCAAGGATCGAATTCACGTCTCCTATATTACTGGTAGATCAACAAAATAAAATAAAACACTTTTAAAGCCGGTTCTCAGAGAGAAGGCAGATTCTGAACCACAGAGCCCAAATTCTCCCACTGGACTTAGAGTTGCAATTGTTTGGGTAAAACACATCTCAGGTATCATTCAGAGACTAAATCCATGTTCAGGCAAGTTTCTCAAGCTTTCCATTTTTGAGAGAGAAATTAACCAGGAAAATTTTCAAGATTGCTCTTTCTGCTGAAAGTGCAATTATTTCAGCGTCCTTATCAGAAGTACACAGAGACCACAACCATGCTGAACCACTTCTCCGCAAGAGACAAGACCAGGCGAAATGCACCTTAACAGCCACTGTCTCTGATGAACAAAATCTCATCATTTCAGAGACAGTACCTGTTTGCGGTTAAGTAACTGATTTTTAAAACATTTCCACCTCTGAGTAAGAAATTGCACTCACCTTTCACACTGGTGTTCTGAAAGCAAGAGGGGAAAAAGGCTGCTTTCTGATAACAGGCAGCCCCACAGTTTTCTCTGGGCGTGCAGACACAGCCGTGTGCTGGAAAAGATTCTATTGTTGGAAGATGGACTTGCTCCAGGTATTTCTGAAAAGCACGGTTGTGATTTAATTGCGTGGCTCGGGAAGCATCCAGCAACTGGACATTTTTTTTTGTGCTTCCAGTTGTGAGTGTGTGTGTTTAACCAAGTGTGCTTGGTGCCAGATTCTCACTTGATTTATAATCAGACCACAAGTTCGCAGCAAGAAAGTTCCAATCGTCAAGAGAAAACCATTATTTCTAACATTCCTAATACCCGAGTAGTCGGTCTCTACGTTTTCTTTCCCTTTCCAGCCTTCCCCCCCTGGCAACCAGCTCTGGATCAAAGGGAACAAATTCATCTCTTTCCTGAATATTCACCACTCAGAACTCCAGGAACCCTGGCGCCAGACAGCCGGTGTCCCAGCTTCGGGCCTCACCCTTCACAGGGCACAGAAAGGACACCGCTCAGACAAGAAGTGTTCTTTACACAGTCTGTCTTTATCCGAACGAATCAATGGGAGAAGGAGAAAGCTGTCAGGTTGGCGATTCTGAAATCTGACCTCATCAAAGCTAAAAAGAGAGGAATGTGGGAAACGGTTAAAAAAAAAGAATCTGGGGTTTGTTTTGACACCGGCTCCTCAGCCAGAGATCAGAGAAGTGCGAGCCTGGACTGGGAGAAGCAGCCAAATTTAAAAAGCAGAACTTAGGGAGGGAGAGTGGTCACAGCCGAAAGGACACCATGCTGCCGGTCGCTGGCAGGGAGAAAAGTCGCACACTTATGTGCGCGCACTGAAAACTAAGAAGCTGTTTGGTTCTTAGTATTTGGCCGGTATCTGCAGCCAAATCTTCAAAAACAGATCGAATCACCAAACGGGAAGCGTCAGAAGACTGGAGTACAACTCCTACCACACCCCTCTATAATTTCAGTAAAGACGAAAGGCCTGCCTAAATTATCATCTCTCTGAGTCGTGTCTGACTCTCTGTGACCCTATGGACTGTAGCCCACCCGGCTCCTCTGTCCATGGAATTTTCCAGGCAGGAACATCGGAGTGGGCTGCCATGTCCTTCTCCAGGGGATCTTCCTGACCCGGGGGTGGAACCCATGTCTCTTACGTCTCCTGCACTGGCAGGCGGATCCTTTACCACCGTGCCCCCTGAGAAGCCCCCAGTCCCACTGGTCCCTGAGAAGCCCCCAGTCCCACTGGTCCCTGTACCACAGCGAACAGAATGACTAACAGAAAGGCTCCTGGCCAACCAGGAGAGCAGGAGCCCACCTTCTGCGGAGCCCAGGCGGCGTTGGCCAGCCTCCCACCCTCGGGGAAATGCTTCCTTTCGAGTCCACCTTCTGCTGAGCCCAGGCGACGTTGGCCAGCCTCCCACCCTCGGGGAAATGCTTCCTTTCAGGGCAGGGACAGTCACCATCGGACCCACTGTGAATAACCTGGGTGTTCAGACCCACGCCACCTGCAGTACTGAACACGCGAGCAGAGCAGGAACTTTGCTCTCCCCCCAGACAGGGGCCATCGCCCACCAAGGACCACCCTCCATTCACGTTCTTCTCCAGAGGGCTGTCCTCTGGCTGAAGATGAACTGCAACCAGGCAGCCACAGAGCAACAAAAATCCAATCTTTTTCATTCTCTTTTGAAGGTCTGGTCTTTAATCTGATACAGATAAATCTTAGCCACCAGCTCAAGAGTATGCTAACTATCTTAATGAAAATCAGTTATTACAGAAGATAAGAGAGAGGAAGAATCCAAATGCCGAGAAATGACAAGTGTTGTGTAAACTCGCTTCAGGAGCCACAGCTGGAAACCCGCCCCCTTCCACGGTGTGATCTCCGGCAAATACATCCCCTATCTCCCCCTCGTCTTCGTTTCCCCTGTGCTGAGTAATGGAGAAAAGACAACCAACACCTTCACTGCCCCCACGGCACAGCTGCAGAGGGAAGGGAGGTCTGGACGGCCAACAAGGACCCACGTCAGTGCTGGTCCCCATGCCTGCTGCTGTTTAGTTGCCAAGTCGTGTCCGACTCTTTTGTGACCCCGCGGGCTGTAGCCCTCCAGGCTCCACTATCTGTGGGGTTCTCAGGCAAGAACACTGGAGTGGGTTGCCATTTCCTCCTCCAGGGGATCCTCCTGAGCCCGGGATGGAACCCACATGGCCTGCATTGGCAGGCAGATTCTTTACCACTGAGTCACCTAAGTTACCATAACAGGTATTACTGAAATCAGGTCACGCAATGAGATGATGTGATCAGAAGGGCGGAGACTGAGGCTTCTGGGAGCTGCTGGGTTCCCCAGGGCAAGTCCTGTTAATCTTCACTGCACCTCGGAGGACCCAGCACATCATCGGCCGTGTCAGCAAGGGAACCGGACTGAACCACAAGGACAAAGGGATGAAGGCACAGAGCTCCAAGCTGCGTCCTGACCGCAGCCACGCGGCATCTTCAGCCTCATGCCTTCCGGCTGCCCCCCCTTCAACCCAAGACTCCCCTCCTGTGGGCCTTCCTCCCCTCTCCCAGCACAGCTCTTCCCCCCTCAGCCCGCCACACCTCCAAATGGAAGGGGACTCAAGCTGGGTTAGACTCAGAAGGTGCGGGGAGGTGGGTGAAAGGAGAGTAAGAGGGGTGGGCCGTGGCTAAGCCTGCTTCACAGCCAGGAGCCCAGCACCAGCGCCAGTTCGCAGGTCTGAATCTCAGAGCTTCAGTTCTGCAGCCGGAACAAGTCTGGTCCCTGACGCTGACCTTAGAGACACGTGTCTAATTAATCCTGTAACATCTGTACTGGCATGTGAAGTGAAATGCCCTCAGAGAGGCCATGCCCGCTGTGTCCTTTCAGAGTGTCTAAACGAGCTTCCCAGTTCTGCCCCACACCAGCTCGCAAGCACACTGCGGGCACTCTCTCCCTCTAGCCAATAGGAAATACAAGCCTCTTGTCTTTAGGAAATATTCATGCTTCGGAAAATATTCATTGAGCACCTATCATGTGCCAGGCCCACTGCTTTTGCTCTTCTACAAAGAGTTGCATGAGCCGAGATACTCTGGCTTTCAACAAATGGAAAATCCATTTGAACCTTGCTTTATAATAGGGGGGTTTATTTTCAGAAGACAGGAGAAGCTCAAGAACTTTCCAAGGGAAAGAAAGAAAACACAGTACCAGGAAAGACTCAGATTTAAACCAGAAAGCTCTTTAGAAAATCACTTTCTTCTCTCTCCCTCTCTTGGGTTCTGAGTCTCATGGAAGATGTATAAACTCATCTTTGCCTCCATCACTCTGTTAAGTAAATATCTGATTTAAGTCAATTAAGCAACTCATTCAATACATATTGATCGTCTGTGGTGCAGCAGGCACTGTTCCGGGTGCTGAACAGGAGTGGACACAAAACCGACAAAAGTCATGTGCTGCTGCTGCTGCGGCTGCTCAGTGACAAGTCGTGTCCGACTCTGGAGCCCCACGGACTGCAGCTCGCCAGGCTCCTCTGTCCTTCACTGTCTCCTGGAGCTTGCTCAAACTCGTGTCCACTGAGTCGGTGATGCCATCCAATCTTCTCATCCTCTGCCGTCCCCTTCTCTTCCCACCTTGAATCTTTCCCAGCATCAGGCTCTGTTCCAATGACTTGGCTCCTCGCCTCAGGTGGCCAAAGTATTGGAGCTTCCGCTTCAGCATCAGTCCTTCCAATGAATATTCAGACTGATTTCATTTAGGATCAACTGGATGGATCTCCTTTCAGTCCAAGGGGACTCTCAAGAGTCTTCTCCAGCACCACAGTCCTAAAGCACATGATGCAGTGGAGTTTAATGCCAGCTGGTGCAGGCAGGCAATCAACATCTAAGTAGAGTATGAAGCAGGCTGGCAGGTGTGGTCTAATAAGAAATGTGTATTTTGCTTTTGTCTCCCGTTCCTGGCACAGCTCCTACAACCTCTGGAATTTCCTGAGTGATGGGAAAGACAGGAATTTAGAAGCATCTTTTATTGCTCACAACTAACTCCTTTAATCCTAAGTGTATGCTAATGAGGTGCCTCTCGATCAGCCAAAGGAAGCAGTCACACCCAGCCCTCACCTCTGGGGAGGGGCACAGGGCTGGAGACAGAAACACCGATGGCCAATGAATTGGTCAATCATGCCTACATAATGAATCCTCCATAGAAGCTCCCAAAGGGCAGGGTTCAAGGACTGAAGGATCGAGAGATCATCAAGGTGCTGGCAGGGTGGCAGGTCTAGAGAGGGGACAGAAGTCCCACACAGTCCCCTCCCATACCCTGCCCCAGGCATCTCTTCCATCGGGCTGTTCTGGAGCTGAATCCTTTATAGTCATCAGGGAAACGCAAGTGTTTTCCTGAGTTCTGTGAGTTGTTCAGGCAAATTTCTGAACCTGAAAAAAAAGGTGGGAGAACAGCACAGTTATGGTCGGCCCCGCAGAAGGGTGGGAAGCCTGGGCACCCCCGCTGCGGTTGGCAGCTCCAGCAGGGACGTCTCCTGGGAGCAAGGTTTTTACCTCTGGAGTCTGTGCTAACTCCAGGAGGCAGTGGCAGAACTGACCCGAGTTTCTGGACACACTTGGTGTCAGAGGCTGCATCATAAAAATGAGCACCACCACCACTCACAAGCAACGTGAGGCCAGAAAGTGAAGAACTGGGTCAACGGGAGAAGACATGGGGTCCGTCAGAGGCTGCTCATAGAAGGTCCAACCAAAAGAAGGGCCAGGAGATGCGAGGGGGCACGGTGGCATCCCAAGGAAACACCCCACGTAGATGGTGAGCGCAAACGCCCTACGCCAGTGTCCTCGTTCCATCACTCAGTCACGTCTGACTCTCTGCAACTGACCCCGTGGACTGCAGCACACCAGGCTTCCGTGTCCTTCACCATCTCCCAGAGTTTGCTCAAGCTCATGTTCATTGGGTCAATGATGTCATCCACCTCATCCTCTATCACCCCCTTCTCCTCCTGACCTCAGGGTCTTTTCCAATGAGTCAGTTCTTCACATCAGGTGGCCAAAGTACTGGAGCTTCAGCTTCAGCATTAGTACTTCCAATGAATATTCAGGATTGATTTCCTTTAGGATTGAAGGGACTCTAAGAGTCTTCTCCAGCACCACAGCTCGAAAGCATCAATTCTTCAGCTCTCAGGCTTCTCTATGTTCCAACTCTCCCATCTGTACATGACCACTGGAAAAACCAAAGCTTTAACTCTATGAACCTTTGTCAGCAAAGTAATGTCTTTGCTTTTGAATATGCTGTCTAGGGTGGTCACAGCTTTCCTTCCAAGGAGCAAGTGTCTGTTAATTTCATGGCTGCAGTCACCATCCACAGTGATTCCAGAGCCCAAGAATATAAAATCTGTCACTGTTTCCACTTTTTCCCCATCTATTTTCCACTAAGCGATGCGACAGGATGCCACAGTTGAAGTTTTCTGAACGTTGAGTTTTACTAAGAACGAAATCCTAGATGTATTTTGAACCTAGAGGCAACAGAATTTGCTAAGGGACTGCCAAACAAAATGGGAGAGGAAGAGACGAGTCAAGGACAACCAAAGGGTGATCCATCGCATAAGCAACTGGGAGGATGGGGTTGAACTGGGAGCTCCACTGAGATGCCTTTGGTCCCATCAACTGGAGGAGGAGGACCCCAAAACACAAGCAACAGGAGTCTGAGAGCTGACGAGGCTGCAGGTCAAGGAGCTTCCATAGGCACTTACCTGCTCTACAGAATGGAGAACACACTTGATTTTCAAAAACCAAAATGCTAAGATGACAGGATTCTCTTCTGAGAGTTTGAAACAGAGTGTTACTAAAAGCCTACAAGGAAGATGTGCCACAGATAATCTTCAGTGTCTAATGCACCACATTTCCTTGAAGCCAAAACAACTATTAATTCAAAGATAAAAGTCAGACAAATTGGTTATCTCACAGTATAGAGACAGATTCACAAATACCGCTCCTGGTGCATCATTCACTTTGAAATGAAGGAGCAAAGCATCATGTTTAAGCAACCCATTTCTCCTTACTAAATCACAAGAGGATGGTGTTACAGATCTAATGGTATTTGCTTAAAACATAAGCTAGTTATTTGAAAAAATGAGTACATCATATTCAAACTTGAAACTCTGACCTAAATCAAGACTTTCTGACTTTCTGTGGACATTACAGAGGTCTTGTCATTCTCTCATCTTCAATTATATAGGCACTCGAAACTTCTGTATCTCTATAGAGATAGAGAATAAATAATTTAATCATTTCAGGATGGTATGAAATGTTAAAGGCAATAATAGAAATGGAAGGAATAAAGATTATATTAAATAGTTTATAAGTAAAAGAAATAGATCTAATATTATAAAATGCCTAATATTTATGTAGCATTTTATATGGGATGGATGCCAAACATTAAACATATATTATGTCTCTTTTAATCTTCGTAACATCTGACCTCCTGATACAAAAAAAAAAGAAAATGCAGTTCAATCCAACCACTACAGCACAGTGAAAACATTAAATGAGACGCAGCACACGTTGAAAGTCAGGGACAGCTACACTGGAGCCCTAGATGAGCCAATTTCTTCCTAGACGTCCCTGGACACGTTCATTAACTCCATTAAACTTTAACCTTCTCACTTCTCTGGTGGTCCAGTGGCTAAGACTCCTGCTCTAAATGCAGGGAGCCCAGGTTCGATCCCTGGTCAGGGAACGAGATCCCACGTGCTGCCACCAAAGGTCCGGCACACCACAAGTAAGACCTGGCACCGCCAAGGAAATAAACAGACGCCAACGTAAAATGGAAGAGCGGAGCCACAGGAGCACCTGCCACAGAGGGCCGGTAAGAGCACTACCAGCTGATGTGTGTGCAAATGTAAAATGAAAAGGCGGAGCCACAGGAGCACCTGCCACAGAGGGCCGGTAAGAGCACTACCAGCTGATGTGTGTGCAGTATTCAGCATGGCACCGGGCAAAAAGTAAGGGTTTACTAACTGTGAGGCATTTTCATCAATATCACCAACATCATCACCATCAGCACATAAAGTAAGAGAGGCAGGTTCGATCCCTGGGTCTGCATAAATCCCTGGAGGAGGGCAGGCAACCCACTCCAGTATTCTTGCCTGGAGAATCCCATGGACAGAGGAACCTGGCAGGCAACAGTCCATGGGGTCACAAAGAGTCGGACACGACTGAGCAACTCAGCACTCACACAAAGTGTCAGAATTAAACTGAATCATACAACACTGAGCTGGTGTCCAGAGAGCTGGAAATTGGTTGGTGTTGGAAAGCCTCATGAATATTTGGTGTCAGTAGGGTTCTATCCGTAGAAAATGATCAGAGTTAGTAGTACCTGAAGCTCCAATACTTTGGCCACTTGACGCGAAGAGCTGACTCATTGGAAAGACTCTGATGATGGGAAAGACTGGGGGCAGGAGGAGAAGGGGACAACAGAGGACGAGATGGCTAGATGGCATCACCGACTCGATGGACATGGGCTTGAGCAAGCTCTGGGAGTTGGGACAACAGAGGACGAGATGGCTAGATGGCATCACCGACTCGATGGACATGGGCTTGAGCAAGCTCTGGGAGTTGGGACGACAGAGGACGAGATGGCTAGATGGCATCACCGACTCGATGGACATGGGCTTGAGCAAGCTCTGGGAGTTGGTGAAGGATAGGGAAGCCTGGTGTGCTACAGTCCATGGGGTCAGTTGCAAAGAGTCAGACACGACTGAGCGACTGAACAACAGCAACGACCTAATTAGGAACTGAATGAATGAATGAATGAGCGAATATCTGTGTTAATTTTTTCATTGTTTATTGCGAACCTAGACCCTGGGTGAGTATAGAACACACGTGTGGAGCCAAACCATCTGAGCTGGAGGCCCTTCTCTGTCACTGGGAGGGATCTGAGCCTTTGCAACAGTAAAGCTTTTAGCCCAGGATGTAAGAAGGGGGAGACACAGCTCAGACAAAAGCATACTCTACCACACCCAAGGAAAACAATAGAAGGTTCCCAAGCTAGAGTATTTCCAAAGGGTGAAATTTAAATGATTTTCTCTTCTCATTTGTCTTTCCATCTACTGCAAAAAGCCTCTTTATTTAAACAAAACAGGGCTATAGATGCGTATACACATTCTGTCTCCTAAGAGGCAACCATGTAAACAACACTGCTCAGTTCTCTTTAGGCTGAATTATTTGAATAAAATCAACCCCCACATCGTATTTAAATTTCTGGGTTTTTTCTCCCTTACAGTAATTAAATATGTATCTGTAGCTGACAATGGATTCTCCACAAACATATTTAAATATAGCTTCTCTTCCCACTATAACAGGGTTATATAATGAGACACACTTCTGCCCACTTAAGGAATCACAGAGGGGAAATGAGAATATGGGAGCTGGACTCTGAGATGCTATTTTTAGCCTAAGGGTGCAGGACACACTGCAAGTGAACATTTTACTATTATTCACACCTTTCCTTTTGGCTTCCGCTGTCTACTTTAAGAGTCAGAAATAACTCGAGCTAGAAAGAGGTGGATTGTGTCAGGGATCATCCTCTGTCAGCTAACACATTACCCGATCACCACAACACCACAGAGTGCACAGAAGCATGCTCTGCATTACCCAATTACACACCACCATGGATTGCACTGGAGAAAGAAATGGCAACCCACCCCAGTATTCTTGCCAGGAGAATCCCATGGACAGAGGAGCCTGGCGGGCTACAGTCCACGGGATCGCAGGAGTCGGACACGACTTAGCGACTAAACCACCACCACCACCTTGGACTGCACAGAAGCGTACTCTGCATTACCTGATCACCGCAACACCACAGAGCGCACAGACGCATGCCCTGCATTACCCGATCACCGCAACACCACAGGGCTGCATAGACGCGCTTCAGACACTTGTGCCGTCGCCCGACAAAGCTGGCTGACTGCCAGTGCTCTGCCGTCTCTGGATGACCAGCACACGTTTCTGGGACCACCGTCTCCACAGGAGGGGCTGAGTCCATCTTGGCATGCTTTCCTTGGTTGAGCCATGCCGCTTTTTATGGGCAACATGAAGAAATGATTTGTCTTCTTGGGAAATGAATTTACTTTCTGAAATGGAACAAGCAAAAGAGAACACAAGCTCAAAACTCTCTAAATTTGCATTTGAAGTGACAGTCAGTGGTAGGATGCCTTCCATTATAAAATCTCAAAACGAGAACAGTCAATAGCAACAAGATATACTATGACAGACAAAAAAAATGGCCCCCTAAAGATGTCCACTGCGTAATGCCCAGGACCTGCGCAGATACTATCTTAACACTTTCCAGAATTGATTACGCTAAGAATTTTGATATCTGAAAATCACCCTGGAGTATCCAGGTGGGCACAGTGTAATCAAATGCATCCTTATAAGAGAAAAGCAAGAGACGAAGTTAGAAAAAGCAGATGTGACAACAGAAACAGGCTGGACTGAAGGGCTTTGAGGATGAAGGAAGGGGCTATGAGTTAAGAAGTACGAGCGAAGCTAGAAAAGGCAAGGAGACCATTTTCCTAAGGCCTCCAGAGGAGGCTCGGCTGACACCTTGATTTTGGCCCCTTAAGGCTCAATTCAGACTTCTGACCTCCAGAATTGTAAGAAAATAAATTTCCGTTCTTTTAAACCACTAACTAAGTTGTGACCATTTGTTACAATAGGAATAGGAAACTAATGTTATGTATCATTAAAACATTTTAAATGTACGATTTTCGACAAATGTTTCTTGAATTAATTTCTGCTTCTGAACGTTGACTGTATATATAACTCACTATATATAAGAGTTGCAGTAGAGCATAGGAACCTGGAATGTCAGGTCCATGAATCAAGGCAAATTGGAAGTGGTCAAACAAGAGATGGCAAGAGTCAACATTCTAGGAATCAGCGAACTGAAATGGACTGGAATGGGTGAATTTAACTCAGATGACCATTATATCTACTACTGTGGGCAAAAATCCCTCAGAAGAAATGGGAGTAGCCATCATGGTCAACAAAAGAGTCCAAAATGCAGTACTTGGATGCAATCTCAAAAACGACAGAATGATCTCTGTTCGTTTCCAAGGCAAACCATTCAATATCACAGTAATCCAAGTCTATGCCCCAACCAGTAACGCTGAAGAAGTTGAAGTTGAACGGTTCTATGAAGACCTACAAGACCTTTTAGAAATAACACCCAAAAAAGATGTCCTTTTCATTACAGGGGACTGGAATGCACAAATAGGAAGTCAAGAAACACCTGGAGTAACAGGCAAATTTGGCCTTAGAATACGGAATGAAGCAGGGCAAAGTTTTGCCAAAAAAATGCACTGGTCATAACAAACACCCACTCTGAACAACACAAGAGAAGACTCTATACATGGACATCATCAGATGGTCAACACCGAAATCAGATTATATTTTTTGCAGCCAAAGATGGAGAAGCTCTATACAGTCAGCAAAAACAAGACCAGGAGCTGACTGTGGCTCAGATCATGAACTCCTTATTGCCAAATTCAGACTTAAATTGAAGAAAGGAGGGAAAACCACTAGACCATTCAGGTTTGACCTAAATCAAATCCCTTATGATTATACAGTGGAAGTGAGAAATAGATTTAAGGGCCTAGATCTGATAGAGTGTCTGATGAACTATGGAATGACGTTCATGACATTGTACAGGAGACAGGGATCAAGACCATCCCCATGGAAAAGAAATGCAAAAGAGCAAAATGGCTGTCTGGGGAGGCCTTACAAATAGCTATGAAAAGAAGAGAAGTGAAAAGCAAAGGAGAAAAGGAAAGATATAAACATCTGAATGCAGAGTTCCAAAGAATAGCAAGAAGAGATAAGAAAGCCTTCTTCAGCGATCAATGCAAAGAAATAAAGGAAAACAACAGAATGGGAAAGACTAGAGATCTCTTCAAGAAAATTAGAGATACCAAGGGAAGATTTCATGCAAAGATGGGCTGGATAAAGGACAGAAATGGTATGCACCTAACAGAAGGAGATGATATTAAGAAGAGATGGCAAGAATACACAGAAGAACTGTACAAAAAAGATCTTCATGACCCAGATTATCACGATGGTGTGATCACTGACCTAGAGCCAGACATCCTGGCATGTGAAGTCAAGTGGGCCTCAGAAAGCATCATTACGAACAAAGCTAGTGGAGGTGATAGAATTTCAGTTGAGTTCTTTCAAATCCTGAAAGATGATGCTGTGAAAGTGCTGCACTCAATATGCCAGCAAATTTGGAAAACTCAGCAGTGGCCACAGGACTGGAAAAGGTCAGTTTTCATTCCAATCCCAAAGAAAAGCAGTGCCAAAGAATGCTCAAACTACCGCACAATTGCACTCATCTCACATGCTAGTAAAGTAATGCTCAAAATTCTCCAAGCCAGGCTTCAGCAATACGTGAACCGTGAACTTCCAGATGTTCAGCTGGTTTTAGAAAAGCCAGAGGAACCAGAGATCAAATTGCCAACATCCGCTGGATCATCGAGAAAGCAAGAGAGTTCCAGAAAAACATGCATTTCTGCTTTACTGACTATGCCAAAGCCTTTGACTGTGTGGATCACAAGAAACTGTGGAGAATTCTGAAAGAGATGGGAATACCAGACCACCTGATCTGCCTCTTGAGAAATTTGTATGCAGGTCAGGAAGCAACAGTTAGAACTGGACATGGAACAACAGACTGGTTCCAAATAGGAAAAGGAGTACGTCAAGGCTGTATATTGTCACCCTCTGTATTTAACTTCTATGCAGAGTACATCATGAGAAATGCTGGACTAGAAGAAGCACAAGATGGAATCAAGATTGCCGGGAGAAATATCAATAACCTCAGATATGCAGATGACACCACCCTTATGGCAGAAAGTGAAGAGGAACTCAAAAGCCTCTTGGTGAAAGTGAAAGTGGAGAGTAAAAAAGTTGGCTTAAAGCTCAACATTCAGAAAACCAAGATCATGGCATCTGGTCCCATCACTTCATGGGAAATAGATGGGGAAACAATGGAAACAGTGTCAGACTTTATTCTTTTGGGCTCCAAAATCACTGCAGATGGTGACTGCAGCCATGAAATTAAAAGACGCTTACTCCTTGGAAGGAGAGTTATGACCAACCTAGATAGCATATTGAAAAGCAGAGACATTACTTTGCCAACAATGGTTCGTCTCGTCAAGGCTATGGTTTTTCCTGTGGTCATGTATGGATGTGAGAGTTGGACTGTGAAGAAAGCTGAGGGCCAAAGAATTGAAGCTTTTCAACTGTGGTGTTGGAGAAGACTCTTGAGAGTCCCTTGGACTGCAAGGAGATACAACCAGTCCATTCTAAAGGAGATCAGCCCTGGGTGTTCTTTGGAAGGAATGATGCTAAAGCTGAAACTCCAGTACTTTGGCCACCTCATGTGAAGAATTGACTCATTGGAAAAGACTCTGATGC
>NW_011494715.1:9056474-9057158 GCF_000754665.1 Bison bison bison | reverse complement strand
TAGGTTGGTCATAACTTTCCTTCCAAGGAGTAAGCGTCTTTTAATTTCATGGCTGCAGTCACCATCTGCAGTGATTTTGGAGCCCCCAAATATAAAGTCTGACACTGTTTCCACTGTTTCCCCATCTATTTCCATGAAGTGATGGGACCAGATGCCATGATCTTCGTTTTCTGAATGTTGAGCTTTAAGCCAACTTTTTTACTCTCCTTTTTCACTTTCATCAATAGGCTTTTTAGTTCCTCTTCACTTTCTACCAAAAGGGTGGTGTCATCTGCAAGGTAGCTTAGGAAGACAAAAATGAACATTTCAAGTCCTATCCTCCAGATGTTCCCAGTCTAAGACAGGAGGGACTCAACAATTTTAGTCAGTTCCATTCAGTCGCTCAGTCACGTCGACTCTTTGCAACCCTATAAACCGTAGCACACCGAGCTTCCGGATCCAAGACCAGCTCCCGAAGTTTACTCAAACTCATGTCCACTGAGGCAGTGATGCCATCCAACAATCTCATCCTCCATCGTCCCCTTCTTCTCCCGCCTTAAATCTTTCTCAGCATCAGGGTCTTTTCAAATGAGTCAGTTCTTCACAACAGATGGCCAAAGTATTGGAGTTTCAGCTTCAACATCAGTCCTTCCAATGAACACCCAGGACTGATCTCCTTTAGGATGGACTGGTTGGATCTCCTTG
>NW_011494715.1:9055889-9056374 GCF_000754665.1 Bison bison bison | reverse complement strand
ATGAGATGGCTGGATGGCATCACCGACTCAGTGGACGTGAGTCTGAGTGAACTCCGGGAGTTGGTGATGGACAGGGAGGCCTGGCGTGCTGGGACTCATTCGGTCGCAAAGAGTGGGACATGACTGAGCGACTGAACTGAACTGAACTGAATTCTTTTCATATCTTCAAAACGTATTTATGCATTAGTTCCTTTTATTTGTTCAGAATCACACATTTCACTCAGTTATTCATTTACTATCTTTTTCACTTGTTCAAAACCCTTTATTGAAAGCCCACTCGGAGCCAAGGTAGCTTCAGTCGCTCAGTCATGTCCGACTCTTTGCAACCCCATGAATTGCAGCACGCCAGGCCTCCCTGTCCATCACCAACTCCCAGAGTTCACTCAGACTCACGTCCACTGAGTCGGTGATGCCATCCAGCCATCTCATCCTCTGTCGTCCCCTTCTCCTCCTGCCCCCAATCCCTCCCAGCATCAGAGTCTTTT